>NC_056734.1:650729584-650919584 GCF_019279795.1 Protopterus annectens | reverse complement strand
GCATCACAAGTGGTTTGAGCAAACAGTCGATTTTCGTCTGCTGGGCTGCATCTTCCATCAATGTTGCAGACTATCTCATTAGCTGCTTTGACTTCACTCCAAGTAGGCATCTTTCTGAGTAATGCAGATGAGAACTTATTAACATCATCTGAATGGTCCCACATTTCAATGTACTCAATGCATGTGTTATAGAACAAGACCGCTTTGCTGACAAAATCTTGGACTTGTTGCTTTGTCACATCTCCTTTTTTCTCCAGCTTGGTCAGCATTTGCTTCATCTGCATTCCAAGAAAACCTTCATCTTTTTATGCCTGCAAAGATTCCTTGAGGTTTGAAACTTCATTATGGACTTTCATGGCTGTGTTCATTTGAGACTGTATCTTTGTAACTGATTTGTTGAAATGGCTTGTCTGACAGTGAACAAAAGACATCCACGCTTCTGACATAGAATTCTGGAAGAATGCCTGAATAACTGTTGGGCAATGTGGTAATGAAATAAAATATGACTTCAGCCCTTCAAAAATGAGCAAAATGCGTTCAGTTGCTGGCATCAGGGCTAACCATCTTGTTTTTATGTAGCCAAGAAGCTTCTTGGATTCTACACTGGCAAATTCACAAAAAGCTTAGAGGTTCTCTACTCTGACTGTGTAAATTGAAAAATGCTGGTAAATCTTGCAAACAATTTGTTCAACATCAAATGGCAAGCAGTCAGCTCCAGTCTGCATTGCTCTGTGTAAAATGGTGCAACCAAGACACTTCTTCAAATTTACATGTTTTTCCTCACGATGCTCAGCACAACCAAAGTTTGCATTTATGTTGTCAGTGGAAAATGCTATGACTTTCTGCAACACGTTAATGTTGCCAAGAGTGTCTGTAATTGCCATCAATAGGATGTCTGCAGTTTCACCCGGTAATTCATGCACATCAAGCAACTTCACCTGAATACCCTTCGATGGAACAAAATACTGGATCATGATAGGGAGGATTTTTGTTGCCTGGTGGTTCAACGTGTCTGCAGAAATTGAAATGTACGGCGTAGCATCCAAATCTTTTCCAATCTCTTCCAGAGCAAAAGGAGCAATGCGATCAGTTACAATCGATTCAGTTTTGTCCTTGCCAAACTGAAAATCTTGTCATAAAGATGTTTTATGAGTTTGCTAGTGAAATCCATTGACCTGCAACTGTGACCATGTTTTAGTGTGTGGTAGGCAAAGAGACCTTCCGCTGCTGCTTGCTGGAGATCCTGGGAAGTTGCTGATCTATGCAGGAAAATGTTCAACAGGTTGCCTTTGGATGCCTTGCCTGTAATCGCCCGCTTGTGCTTTTCAGACTGCAAATGATTATTAATATCAGATCAACCCCCGTGAACTACTGAGAAATTACTGCCACACTGTGTGCATATTACAGCATGTTCAGTTCTTCCTCTCTTAATATATTCAAATTCCTGCTGCAGCTGATCATTAACTACACACTTTCGTTTCAGCATTGCTGCAACAGAGCTGAAAGGTAAAACATCAAGCTCAAAGCCAGAGACATCCATAATAATTATCTAGTACTACTCCAAAAATAATAACACTTCAATGCATTACCTCCCAACTGCTGCTAATTTTGACACAGATTTTAGTTCTCTTCTGTCCCTCTTAATCTTTCCCAAAACTGGTGACTTTTGGAGACATGGTGGCGAGTTGCACTTAATAAATCCAGACTTATTTTACTTTAGAAAATATATATTAATTTGCATTTTCTTATTCTGTTAACATCTCAAGTTAACAGCACTGATATTTTAAAAAGTGTCCCTGATTGTCCCTGATTATTTCTGGATTTATCCATGATTCTGTTGAGATTTGTCCCTATTAATCTGAAGGCTAGTAGTGACATCAGTGATGAATGGAGCCTAATAGAATAGTTTTCAATCATTCACAGAGGTTACTCACAAAATGAATATAGGGAGTAAAGACAAAGTGCTATGCGGACCATGTCAAAGTCCTATCCTGTACTGGTTCCCCTACAAACTGCAGATCAATGCCTATAATCTAAGCCAAGCCTACAAGTTATTCTCTGATCCCACACTGACAGATGTGCTGCATATCAGCCAGGTAAACAGCCTCAGAAATGCCCATTCTAAGGTCTTAAACCTCATCTGTGACACAAACAGGACATGTTGCAGGGACAGGATTGTGTCTCAAAGATAACCCTTTCAATAAACCAGACTTCCCATCCATTTGTAGCAAAGTGTAGTCCTAACCCTATTCAAATGGAACTCAGAACAATGGAAGGGAAACTACAAATTTACCCCTGGCTTGGCACCACTGTCCCTAATGGACAGGGGCAGCCTTTGAAAGCTTGATGTGTATAAGCCTATATTATAAATGTAAAATTCCTTTGGGTATTGACACATATTTGCAATATGTTGGCATAAATGGGGTAACCTTGTGTAAGCTTAAAATGGCTTATAGTCCAATAGCCTAGTAACCACCTATGCACCTATGAGAAATCAAACTACAAAAGAACCATAGTAAATAATTTTTCTGTGAACTTCCACTTTGCTCTTTATTTTGCCTCACTTTGTCCTCAGTTACTGGTGCAATGATCTCTTCTGAGGGGTAATACAATTATTCTACCATTTTTACAAATAGTGATGAAGTAACTTGGCCCTATTCTTCTTACTAAGTTTCTTGGTTTATATGAATGAGACGTATCTTGAGTCCATAACACATTAGTTTGTAAATTGTTCAATTATTATTTGTCATATTTATTAGGAATATATAATAGTTGGGAATGAGATAACTGCTGTCATTTTAAATGTAACATAACAAAAATGGAAATGTTGTTCACCATGACGAGAATAAAGATATGACTAGAATTCAGAAGTGCTACAACTAAACTAAAAAAATCTGGAGTTAACTTTATCTAAAATTATATATCAATATTTTCAGACTTAATAATGCCATTGCATGGTAAACTGACAGAGCCCATTTTCAGAGGAGGCCTGGGGAGAAATGCTCCAGATATATGTCTTTGAAATGTAGGAGGATAGCGAAGCACCCAGAGGAAACCCACGCAAATGGAGATAGAACATGCAGACTCCACACAGAAGGCACCCCAGCCAAGAATTGAGCTAGACAATCTCTTGCTGGGAGTTGACTATGCTAACCTCTGCCCCAGTATGCCACCATTCTCCAAGACGGCCTCATAGTCAGTTCTAAAATGCATTTATGGGAAGCAGCAGAAGCCATTTTTCATCTGCTTGTTGAGACCAAATAAGATCATCTAGGAGATTTCTGCACTCTCTGCTTCTTGTTAATGTTTACTAAAGGATATCTGATCAAAAATAGATTTCTGGGACCTTCCTCAAATATAATTATGTCTGTAATTTAAGCTTTCCCCAAAGATTTTAAGGTATTCTTGTACAAGTCAGCAAAATCAATATTTCATCTCAGTTTAAATTTAGTTGGATACTATCAGTAAAGGAACCCCTGGATGGCTCTCATCCATTCCTCATTATACACGTAAACATAGCATATGCCAAGAAATCAAATACAGGATGTTTATCACTAAGAAAGTACATTGTGGCAGCCAACCAAGTCAAGTGAAGTAGCCAAAATGGATGTTGGAGCCACTGAGATCAAATGCAGATTAAGTTACCAAGACCATTAGCAGACATTCTGGAGGGAATTTAAAATCCATTCCCGTAACCTATTAACCTGACAAAATGACAGCAGTTAGAGGATAAAAGGAGGGTGGATATTATTTATTAGTGCCGCTGAAGCAAAGTATGCAGATATTCAAACCTGAGTGCACTGATGTAATAAATTATTTTATAGACTAAGTCATAAGAATGCTTCTGATGAGTCAGCTCAAGATTAGAACATATCAAAAGTTGTACTGTAACATCCAGCATATTAGTTAACTGCACTGAAGATGTTCTACCTAAGCTAGGCTTAATATACCCCATTTCATACCTTCACTTTTGTATTTCTGCTCATTTGTTTTATGTTATTATATATTTGTGATGTTGCAATATTCCTCCTCTTATGTATAAATTCTAGCTCTCCCCATTCATGTTTCCTACCGTAGTCTGCCATTACCATATTATACTGTATGCCCGGGAGGTATCTTCCAATCACATTTTTTCCATAGTCCATTCCTTTAAATATTTCAGCATTTTTTCTTATTTTCATTCATCTTCAGACTTTCACATTTTATTCTTTTTATTTAACATTTTTTTTCTGAGACAGCTGAAAGAAAATCTGAGACAATATCTCCTTTTATTCTTCTGAGAACTTTCTCTTCACCTTGAAAATTTGAAGTGATGATACTGGACTTAAAAATTACAGTCAGATAACTGGTAAATTTTACTTACTGACACTTGTTCTAGACTTCTCCTAACATTTATGTTGCCAATATAACACTTTGCTACTTAACTGGTTACATTTCAGCGTCCCCCTGAATACAAGCCACTAGGCTAGTGGCACGGACCCAACCAACAAAGGATAAACAAATAAATAAAAATGTTGTTCTTTCCTGACTGTGCTGCAAATTAAAGCTGACTGAAATATCATATCTGTAGCTTACAAAAGCTGAAATGGGGAATTAATATTTTATTTTATTTAAAAAATAATTACCATATCAGGTGATTTGCAAGGGAGTCTTTTTCAAAGCATAAGCAATGGAATTTCACCTCCTGATATCAGTTCAGCACATTTTTCCTTTCTCTTTCTTACATTCGGGAATAGTTTTTCCTTTCTCTTTCTTACATTCGGGAATAGTTTAGCCATGTGACAGCACATAGCATGGGATCAAACATCGGTCTGGGACTGCGTGCCTAAACTCTGGGACTCTGAGTCTGACCCAGTCTACTCAGCAAACAAAAACTGCAATGCATAAAACAAAACGCACCACACAAAATACCATAGTAAATTAAAAATTCCTGCTTGACTTGTGGGAAACCAGAAATCAGTCACAGAGGCTGTTCAAGCACAAAAAATGTGTAGGAAGACAGCACCCAATGCAGAAGGCATAATTGTAATCAAATAATACGGTGAATACTCATTTCTTACAGCTGACCTTATACACACAGTCACTTCATTCATACCTGCATTCCATTCACTCACACATCACTGTCACACTCCCGATCTCTCATACACAGTCACGTCCTCATTCATACCTGCATTCACTCACACACATCGCTGTCTCTCTCTCTCTCTATCACACACACACACACACACACACACACACACACACACACACACACACACACACACACACACACACACACACACACACACACACACACACACACACACACACACACACACACACACACACACACACACACACACACACACACACACACGTCTCAGCTGCCTAGACTACAACATCAGCTGCAGATTTGTTTCTTAAAATCGTGAGCAGGCAGGCCGGCAGGAAGGAAGAACAAGTTACAAGACGAGAAGTGATGAGACAGATGATACGTCATATCATTTACTAGTACTTTTTTTGGTTATTTATCCATCTCCAGCTTTACCAATGAATTTATTTTCATTCTGCTGTAGCAGAGTGGCTTCCCCCTAACTCTTTGTCCTCCTAATCCAAGCTTTTACATCATGAGCATGTCAAGACCATGTTTGGTATTTGTATATCCCACCAGACTGAGGGTTATCTTCACAAACATGCAGCACTCTCTCCAATCCAAAACTGAGCAATGCCACACAAAAAATATTTAGACTTGCTGGCAGCATTAGAACAAAATCCCATCACTGTCTGACTCTGAAGCAGCTAAAATGTCTGAAACTATCACACTACTTGTCCTTCATCCAATTTGTAATAGTCCATAATATAATGAACATACCTTTGAAGTGCTAAGCTGTACTAAGCATCATTAGACCTGCGCCCAAAATGCACCTTTGTGTTCCATGGACAGATTTCTCACTAAAAGCCATAGCTCATCTGGAAAACCCCTGTAGACTACTTCTGCTTCTAACATTTGGAATTTTTTACCTTCACCCATTAAACAACATGTCAGTCTAATAACTTTTAAAACTATAAAGTCAACTAATCAGTGCTATCTGGTTGTGCTCTTTTACATCCATAGACTAACCTTACCACATCCCTTAGATTGCAATATTTCCTCTGGCTCTTTATACTTTATACCTCTCTGTTTCAGTTCAACAAATGCTATCTCACTACAGGTATCATTTTTTTTTTTTGCTCAGACAGCTGTTTTTTCATTCTCACTTGATTCTCTGAATTATCTCACTGTGAACTACGTACTTATCATGAGACTCCACATGACTATAATAGATTCCTGCTCAAGTTATTCCTAGTTTTGCTTCATCAGTTTTTATCTCAAAGTACACTGTCTTCATAATGAAGATTTTGTAAAGTTTGCAGAATTGCTTCTACCTACTTACTTATTAACCACAACCATTTATTTGCTTTTTGCTTAGTATGTAACGTCCCAAACCTTTACAAATGTATTATACATTGTATTATGTGTCAAAATGCCTGTGACAATGATTGTCACTGCTATGTGGAACTTTATCTCCGGGTCTCTGTTGAAAGAAAACTATTTTTCATTTGGTCAGGCTATCCCAGACAACAAAAGCAAATACATACAAAATGCATATCCATCCATCCATCAATCAATAATATGAGCATTATTTATGGAAGCACTATATAATGAATGGCTTTCTCCCAAACACTTCTTTCAGTTGTCGATCCTACACTTAGCATAGATATATCCTTCTTACTATTGTTATGAAGATTCATCTGCTATAGGAACTACACCGATAGATAGACGTAGTCTCCCCTCCACTTATTATAAAGTATTCACAAGCTTACTTGCATGCAGACTGCAAGGCACTATTTCATATCAATGTAGAACTGCATTTACAGTATAAAACAGGCATTTTTAATTATGTTTTGTCTAGGTTAATCCAATGGCACAAGTGTCTGTTTTCAGGGACAGCCTTAGTGCACTGTCTGAGGTAAGTGATTTATTCACAGTCACAAAGTAGTCAAAGAGAGAAAGAACAAGAAAGAAATCAAAAATTGAACCCTTTAATACAGAAAATAACTCATTAATAGCTCAGCATCCCCAGTCCTTTGGTATAGCTGTCAGGCAGACAGAGAGACCTTCTTGAAATGTTCTTCTTTCAGTTAGCAATGTATACACACATACTGCTTTCTCTTTAGCTGTTATGTAAACTGTATTTCTCTGTCTTGCACTTACTGTATCACACTGCTCTCACTATTAATTCATGTGGCCAGTTTTTATCACTAACTGTGCCATATTTTTGTTAAATTTGTTAATTTATTTGTTAATTATTTGCTAATTATTGTTATATAACTAATTTTTTTACTGACTTGTTTTGTACATTGCTGATTAATATGTGTTCAGTTTGATTGTTTAATACTGTCCATTTGTATGTATGGAGCTTTTCTCCCCAGGCCTCCGCTGAAATTGGGCCTCATGCCTAGTTGGATATTACCTGGTAAACAAACAAAATAAAGTAAATAAATAAATAAATAAATAATAAAAACACCAAATACATTAACTCTTTTGTCCCTTAGTTAACTGCAGGTCCTGGATTAAAATCATTATCTCACTCATGAACCACATATTCTCCAGAATTAAACATCTCTAAACCATTTGTTCTTCTGACTTACAAAAAATGACATGCTATCAAATCATTTTCATTTTCCCTAAATCAGCTTTATTATTGTGTTACAAAAAAGTTATCCAAATAATCTGAAGTCTACAATCTGACTCCATTATAAAAATAGGGGAGTATTCCCAATCTCTGCCTATGCCCCAAAGCAAGATTGTTTTGGATTGTGATGATCTTTTTCTGTACCAAAATGCTGATAACAGAAAGCAGAATTTATTTTTCTTCTTTTTCCTTTTTTTTTTTTTTTTTTGAAGAGCTGAGCTGAATGGAGCATGTATTTCTAGGACAACAGTTGGTACAAAAGTACAATTCAACTTTCTATAGTAAAAGCCAACGCTATTTTTTTCTTTTCTTTTTTTTTTTTTTTGTTCTGAGGGGTTTGATTGGCAGCATTACTGCAGGTAATGATCTGCATAGTAAGAAAGCAGAAGAAAAATGTTTTGTTTGAGCTGAAGGGGAGGAGTGTTATATCGAGAGACTGGCACTGGCGGCATGGATTTGGCTGGGTTTGTATTAGCTGTTGCACTGCAGGTAGCCACTCTCACAGTAAATTTATTTATTTTTGCTTTTCCTTTGAGGAGCTGAGGACATGGGGTACTATACTGAGAGACCAGCACTGGGTGATAGATGAGGCAGCTATGAAACTTATGGCAGCAGTTTTAGTGCAAATAAAAATTTGCACTAAATCTGTGGCTATGGCATCTGAGCCAACTTATCATTTTTTAAGAGGCAACAACTTTTTGTAATTGTCCTTACTGCCTTTTGTTTATACAAGAAATCCACGGAAACAGCAAACAACAGAATTGTCCAGAGAGTAAAAGCTGAAATCAAAATGGTAGTGGATGTACACTGAATGAAATCCAGTGCCAGATATATGTGTTAAATACTCTTTAATAGACCATAAGCAGCACAAACTCGTTCACATTAAGCGCTTTCATCCACACTAAGGTGGACTTCATCAGAATAACTAACAGTATTCACTAACCAATTTTAAAAACTTTTTGTGCCAAAAGTCACTCAACATACAAATTTTAAAGTGACATGGTGCCTGTTTTAACCATCTTAACCATTCATGTAAACCACAATCCTAATGTTCATTCCCTATCCATCCATCCATAAATTTCCTTAGAATTCTATAAAAATAGGATCAAAATATATAACCTACATTACATATATCATATATATAATATAAAAATATATAAATATACATATGTGAAATATATATTGATTGTATAAGACTGTATGAAAATTAAAATTAAAAGGTTGAGAATCGTAGTTGAGAGGCTGACTATATATTGTTCGATAAAATATATGTATGAAACAATCATGACAAACCTTATTTAAACTATATAATAAATATAACAACCCTTCAGAGTGCCTAACCTGTTCGGTGTCACCTATATAAGCTCCCACATTTGTGTATTTGTGTAAATACATACATATAAAAATAAAAATGATCTGCACAGTAAGAAAGCAGAAGATACATTTTTTTGTTTGAGTTGAAGGGGAGGGGTGTTATATCTAGAGACTGGCACTGGCGGCATGGATTTGGCTGGGCTTGGATTAGCTGCTGCACTGCAGGCAGCCACTCTCACAGTAAAATTATTTTATTTTTTTGCTTTTCCTTTGAGGAGCTGAAGAGATGGGGCACTATACTGAGAGACCAGCACTAGGTGATAGATGAGGCAGCTATGACACTTACGGCAGCAGTTTTAGTGCAAATAAAAATTTGCACTAAATCTGTGGTTATGGCATCTGAACCAACTTATCATTTTTTTAAGAGACAACTTTTTGTAATTGTCCTTACAGCCTTTTGTTTATGTCATTTATTTTGTCTCCTGTGAGCATTCTAGGTCTGAGTCTAGTCACTGCTTTATAAATGTGGTTTGGGAGCAAACCAATTTGTCCAGGGACATCTTCGGATAATGGTTAGATAGGAATAGTAATGGGAGTTAAGATGGTAGTGGAAGAAAGTTAGTGTGGTATGGATGGAAGCGTTAAATTGGGAAATTAAGAGGGTTGAGATGAAATGAGATAAGTGCAAGGAGGGGCTAAACTGTTTTTCACGTGAGTGTAACTGGTTAAAAGATCAGATTTTGGAGGGAACTTACTAGTGCAAGTGCTATGTCCAAGATGACCTGTAGGTATTTTGGGTACAGGTAGGCCTTGAGTTAACAATGGTTTGTATGGAGAATTTTTTTTCCTACATGCTGTACTGGATAGCATTAAATGGAATGAAGTATGTTTGGACAGATAGTAATAGCAGCCTAGGGATTATATACAGCGCAGAAGGTAAAGGGATATGTCAGGTTTAACTGGCCAGTGACTTATTAATTTGGTTTGTACAATGGCATTGTTAACTGTTCAGCTTTGTGATGTTTAGCACAGTGGTGTAGTGGTTAACAATGCTGCCTTTTAATGTTTGGTTTCCTGGTTTGGTTCTTAGTTCAGATGCTTGGGTGCATAGTTTGGATGTCCTCGCTGTGTCATGTTTTTATTTTTCCGGGGTTGTTGTGGGTGATGGTGGCATATGAGATTCACTTGGTTGTGGTTTGCAGGTTGTGTACTGCCATGCTAGGCATTGAACTGAGTTGTGGTGCATGGGTCCAGGTCTTCTCTGCTGCTACTTCAGTTGCTGGCCTGTACTCAAAGGGCAGTTGAGTTGGAGTCACAGAAGTTTGGTGGAATTGGATTGGCTGCATGCGAGGCTGATGCTCCTAATGATGGCATGGCTGTGTTCGGTCCAGTGGAGCATTGTGGTACATCGATGGTGGCACCTTCCAATTAGGGTGCTCTGCAGAAGCCAACTGCATGTTTTCACAGGTTGCAAGGTTGGACAGGTAATGGTCAGTTGGCATCCATGCACATTAGGGCCTTAGCAGTTGAGGAGAAGGTGGGGATGCATCTTATGTATTTGTGCTTCTGCTGCTAAGGTTTCAAGATGGGGGCAGCAGGAGCTCTTTAGTGATTAGTTAAAAAAAAGAAAAAGAGCAAATATACATGTGAATGGATGGTCAAGTGGTAGCCTTTTATGAACATGCTGCATTTGGGACCATTGTGTTTTCTTCTCATACTTCTCAACTGTTCAGATTTTTGCAGAATGTCCAGACTTTGCCTCATATTTTTATCAGTTCATTGTGCCTAACAAAAAAAAAATCTGTTTTTTTTTTAATCACTGGAATGATCTAAGGATTAAAGCCACAAAATAATGACATGCATTTGAGTTTCAGACTTCATGTCCTTCAGAAAAATCCATGCTGATACAAATCCTGCTATTCTAGCAACTTTCTCAGTTTATAAGATTAATATTTAAAATGTGCCCCTGTTTTGGGGCCTTTTTCCCTCTATTATATTAGGCTTCGTCCAGATTTTGTGCACCAAGAGGTTGTGAGGTATGTTCCCGCTGTCTGTTTTGCAGTGAACACTGGAAGGACCAGGACCATGTTGCAGAGTTTTGAATATTGATTAGATAGGTATCCATGGTTTTGTGAAGGCAGGGGAGCAGTTGGAGGAGGTTTCAAGAAGGAAGAGGGGGAGGTTTGGTGTGCTTCTTGACAATGCTGTTTTTTTTGCAGATGGTTCGGATCTTTGCATCGTAAGAGCTGGATGTTGGCATGGTGTTTGTGCGTTTCCCTCACAAACAGAGGGTGCAGGTTTTGATTCTCATCATAGATGGACATTGATTTTGGGTGTGGGCAGGGCTGGTTGCATACTTGCTGGTTGTTCAGTGGGGAGTTGGTGGATGGTTTTCAGCTGTTGTTGTCAACGGCATTGAGGGCTTCGGGTTTTGATTGTTTTTTTGTTGGGAAGGGTGAGCAAAGTGGTTGCTGGCCTTCTTTGGTATGGTGGCTCATGCAGCTGAGTGTTTCCCTTTTGCATAATTAATTTTGTGGCTTGGTGAGGGTTCCCATTTTATGTTTTTATTTCTGACTTGGTGGGGCTTCTTCACAGGCTTTGCGGTTCCCATGAGTGATGGCCATTAGTTGTGCATGCCTGTAATGTGGCTAACAGTTGGTGGGGATGGGGGGGTACAGATGATTCACTGCAGAACATACTGCTCACTGTTTAGATTGTCACAGAATATCAAGACTTTGCCTCATGGGGGTTAGATGATTGGAGTTTCAGATGTCATATCTCCAGAAAATGCACAGTAATGTGAATCTGCTAGTCTAGCAGCTTTCTCAGTTTATAGAAGCAATAGTTAGAAACTGTCCATATTTTTGGCTTTCAGGTTTCCCATTATTTCTGTCCTTGTTTAGTTTTCTTGTGCAGAGAGGTGGGAGTTATGCTGAGGAGTAGCTCACTCCGCAATGCCTTAGCTGGGGTAGGGGGGGTTGGGTTTGAGGGAGACTGAGAGATGCAGGCAGGGCAGGCTTATGTCCTGCAGTAAATATAAATAAAAAAGAAAAAGAAAACAAAGAGCACAAAGAAAAGAAGAGAGTATGGGGCTTATTCACAGGGGTTTATGTGGGGTGGTACAGTGACAGGATATGGCTTTGTACTGGGTATGGGTTCCTGGCTGCAGGAGCTTGTTTGCAGGCTGTGTGGTGTATTCGAGGGATGGCCATTAGTTGTGCATGCAACTGAAAGTCGAGGGAGGTGGTAGTGTGGACTGCAACAGTATATAGAGAGAGATGTATAGAGAATATTGTTTTGTGGCTAGTACTTATAGTTTTTCCTTAAGGCATTTACACTTGTGTTTTCCTTTATAGATTGGAAGGACGTCTCAGACAGTGGAAGTGTGGAGTTTCTATCAGCTGGTGGCACAAAGGAAGTGAACTTGACAGGTGATGGATGCTACTGCAATGGATGTTTCAGTCACTGGTATGGTGCACAATGAGGTTACAGGTTATGATACATTGTTAGGTGCTCATTTAGGCATGTCAGAGTTGCTGCTGTTGGTGCAGTCTGGGAGTAGTGTGGGGACAGGTGAGGATGAGGTACATCAGGGACAGAGTAAAGCCGGTGTTTAGATTTGGTTATGGAGAGTTTTGGTTCATCAGCAGGTGGGTTGGAGTCTCATAAGCATGAGGGTGTGTCAGACTTTGGGATCTGGCCAGGTTATTGAGTAGCTAAGCAGGCCCTGGGGCAAGGGAGGGGGGGGTCTTTTGACCCCTCACATACCACTCTTAGTTAAATGGAAAGATCTTGAAGGGGGGAATATCTAGATATTTTGAATTAATTGATGTGGGTGGGGATCAAGAAATCAGAAACCGCAAGCAGTAGAGACTTTTGGCAGCTTTAGAGGCCTTGGGGGTAGAGGAGGATAGGTAGACTGTGGCCAAGAACATGGCAAAACTGGGTGTTAGGCTTCATTTATTACATGGCACTTTAGTTGGAGAAGGATACTTCCTTGGCCTTGCCGCTCTTGGCTTATTTTCTCATGATCTGTGAGGCACAATGTCTGGGGGTGGAGAATGCCTGGTTGTGGTACGATCAGAGGTTTTGAAAGCAGAAGACAGGTGATCAGTCACTGCGTTGGGATGTGAGACATATTGACATTTGGCTAACCACTATGGTAAATAGCCTTGGAGCTGTTGGCAGGGGTGTTAAGTTAGGGTGGTTGGGATGGGATTCTGCTGAGCTGTAATGCAGGGTCTTGCTCATGGATAGTGTAGGTTTTCACACATCTGTTTGATTTGTGCATGTATGCATTCAGCTGTGCGAGTGACAGACGGGAAGGCATGTTGGTAATTTTGAGCCTGAATCTTGTGGGTTAGCTTTGTCATTTACTGGTTTTCAGGGTAGTCGGAGTAGGGGAAATTTTTGGAGACGGGCAGAAGGCGGTGTCCTTTTGTGGGTGAAAGGGAAGACTGGGGGATGCATTTTCCCATTAAAGTACACATATTGCTTCAGCTGCTCATGCAATTCCTGATTCAGCAGCTGTGGATGAATTAATAGATGGGTTTCTGAGGGATTTTCTATTAAATCAAAGGTGGCTAGGAAGGGTCTATTTGTAGGAATCTGTTTTACTTGTAAGGGAAGGAAGGGATTTTTGAAGGTTTGTTTGAGTAGGAATGGTGGGCAGGTGAGTTGTTGGGTCTGTGTGATATTCCTCCCTTTAACAGTTTGAAGGTTCTTCCATTGGAGTTGCTTCCTAAGAAGGCAGCAGAGAATTTTTTTGCTTCACTAGTTGTCTTATCCTGAGGGGAATTTTGTGAATTATTTTATTTTGGGAGATGATGCAAAAGTTAGTTATGCATCTTTGGATGAGTTTATGGACCCATGGCTGGTGTAGGTGGATATTGAATCTGATTTTTGTTTATTACTGGTTTGGGAGGAAGATTGGCCATTGTTGGGCATGGTAGTTGGGTTAAGTTTTATTTTGGCAAGGCTATGCTGATAGGATACTTGGTGGCCTGTGCTACTTTGAGAGGTTTAGCACTACTATCCATTGGATTTGGCAGCAGTGGGTGGGCAGCCAGAAGATGGTACATTATCTGTATGGGAAGGCATATGGAAGGGTATTTCCAAATTTTGGTACATTTCTGTAGCCGCTGCCTGAGGAGGAAGGATTTTGGTCATAATGATTGTGGTTGAAATATTTGGTTCAGATTTGGAAACAAGGTAATGCAGTTCAGTCAGTCATGGTGGACTTAGCGGTGATTAGCATAGTTGCACTGGGGGCAGGGCTATGTGACTTTATTAAATATTGGACTGTGATTCATATGTTTAATGGTTGTGGTAGGGTTGAGTGTGTGAAGACCGACAGACGATGACTATTGACAAGACAAGTTTTGACAGTTTTGTTGTGGAGATTAGCTTTAGTAAATGGAGATTCATTGGACTATACTTTATGGGTGATGTTCACTTTATGGATGTATTATGGCATTCTTAGTGTGTTAGAGTTGTTTTGGTCATTACTTTGGTGGGATGTTTCAGTGTTTTTTGCTTCCATGCATATTTGGTTGCGTAGATCTAAAATGGGTCCGTTGGAGAAGGGCAGGCAGATAGTATTGGGAAAGGACAGGAATGATTGCTTATGTCTGGTGGGTTATTCTAAGACGTTACTGTGGTCTAACGTTGGGAGTCCTTACTATGTTGTTTTAATCAGTAGGGGGCAAGGTGATGACATGTAATCAGTTTGTATATATGAGGAGGAGAGTTTTTCAATGTTGGATTTCTGTGAGAGAGGTTTGCTGTTTGTGCTTTGTGCATTGGAAGGGTATTGAATTTAGCAAGCGAAGGTATATTAATTAAAGTCATTAAGAGGTTGGGTTGCTGGTTATCAAATGTTTTCATGTCTTATATTTGATAATTGGGTACAATGACTGGCTTTGTATTAAATTA
The DNA here is from genome assembly GCF_019279795.1 of Protopterus annectens. NCBI lineage: Eukaryota > Metazoa > Chordata > Ceratodontiformes > Protopteridae > Protopterus > Protopterus annectens. The sequence goes on along the minus strand of NC_056734.1, from coordinate 650,904,621 downwards.
TTTTCTAGGAAATTAAATCTCATTTAGGTCTTTCTTATAGCCATTGGGCAGCAAAAGGGTGCTGCAGTTAAGTTGTATAGCACATAATTGGGCAGTATTGTTTTGGGTGGCACTGGGCTCTTTAAAGTCCTGATGGTATACTTGGCAGGTAGTATTTTGGAAATAATTCCAAAGTTATAGTGGGTAATGAGGATAAGTGAAGATCTGTTTATTTTAAAGAGGTTATATCCAGGTATGTGTGTTGTCTAGTCGGAGCTACTACCACAATTATTTTGGCTTCGCATAGGGCTCATCAGTTTGTTAAATTTAGGCTAGTTAGGTAACTGTGATGTAGATGATAAGGATTCAGTTTGGGTCAGAAAGGATGGAGTACACCTGAATGATTCTGGTGGGACCACTTTAATGTACACAGGTTTGTTTTGGAGGGTTTGCTGAAGGTTTTGGAGTGAATGAGAGAGAACTCCCTGTGCCAAGCTGGTTGGCAGAGAGAAGGGGCAGGTTTGTCCCTCTTCTGTTCTCCCTTTGGTGTTGGATGTTTAATTCAATGACTTGGGGAATGACAGTGAGCGATGGGATACTGCTTGATAAGTAAAAGCAAGCGAGCAGAGTTGAGGATGTTGCTTATTTGGTTAGGGCAAACAAGATTACACTGCCCTACTAAATGGTTATAGGGATGGTTATGCTGTGATCATAAATTAAAATATTGTTCAATAAAGTTATGTTAGGGGAATTTTAATAAAGATTGTCAAATGTCATTTGGTGTGCTGTGTTTATTGAAGGGGACTGAGAGAACACCGATTGCCTTGTCACTGTACTAAGCTTTTGCTGTGGCACCCAAGCCAAGATGGTAGCAGCTGATTCAAGTCTTCATTATTTGTTGTTACATAATTCACTGACATTTTTTAGTAAAGTTCCATTATAGTACATAAACCATGTCACTTCAACAAAGCCGTTTTTATGGCATTTGAGCCAATTTGGTAATCACTGATTCAAGATCTATGCCTGGCATACAGGACATTGTCAGACCCCACTCTGATGGACCTCCTGCATATCCACAAAACAAACACCACCAGAATTATCCATTCTAAAGACTTAAACCTTACCTGTGATAAAAATAGGACCTACTGGTGAGATAGGTATGTATTCCAGAGACTACCCTGTCTATGGAACAGGCTCCCCATCCATGTGAAGCAGAGTTTCTCCCTAACCCAGTTCAAGTGCAATTTGGACAATTGTATGGGAAACCTGAAATTCATCCCTGGTTTGGCACCTCTGTCTCTAATAGACAGAGATAACCTGTAAATGGTTCATCTCCCAGGCCAGTGCTTAGACTTATCAAGGGTATCAGAAGTTGTCATAGATTTGGGATGCATGGCTAGGCTTAGAAAAATCCTTGTGGTCGTTAGCCTAGTAAACACCTATGAACCTATAAGTATCCATTAGTTGTTGTTACATCTTTTGCTAACTTTTGTACTCCTCATTTGTTGTTGCTGTATGCATATAATTGAAACTCTGGTCGTTTTGTTTTGCTACATAGACAATTTTCTGCAATCACACTTCATTAGTGCTCCTATTTCACCAGTCACTACATATGAAGTCACAAATTACCTCACTGTCTGATGCCAGCACCATGAGGCAATGAAAGAACTGCTTCAAGCTCACTGACAGCTATTTGCTTCTTTGAATATGTGATTCTACATGTGAGAGGTGCAAGAATCTATTACCTTGGAGACACTATCCTATTATTCCCAAGCATAATGTTACAATATAAATAACAGATGAATGACTTTAATTATTGGCTTAACGTGTGGTATCATCCTGAAGGGATCCAGTATTTATCAAATGGAAAAGAGATGATTACAAAACACTAGCTACTTTGCCAGAGATGGCCTGCACATCTTTATATTGGACAAGATCTTTTCATTTCCCATAGTGCCTTTTTAGGCAAGGTCAGGCTCCTCAAATTACCTAAACAGCCAAATAAAAATCAAGACTAAATAAAAAGCTCTGGGTAATGCTAAGTATAAACATAAGTTGCACTCCACAGAAACATTCCAAACTCTTGAAAATATTGCTATCTAGTTAGTTACTGAAATGTACTTGTAGAGGAGGAGTAACCCCCCACCCCCCCCCCGTGTAGAGATTCATTGCTTAGCACTCTTTCAGACTCAAAACCAAAAATGATAGAGTTATTGGAGGCTGTGTGCCCATAATCCCAAGAAGTCAATACATCCCTAAAAACTTATGACAGGGCAGAAACCCTGAACTCCTTCATATAATTTGCATTGTAAACAAAACCCCATACCAAATCAAAGCCAACTACCATGCTCCCTTCATGTTACATGCAGCCCATGAGGCACATCTAAACAAACTGTCTCTTATCCCTATTGATCTTAATGCAATTCTCTTGGGATGCAATGACTGCCTGTACATTAACTGCAAAACCCTTGGCATCACAAATAAGAAGGCACAGATTCCCAGATTTCATCAATGCAATGAATAGACAAACTAGTTGAATTCTCAGCTATGGTTACAAAAATATTGCACTTGCTTCTCATCAATATAGTCCCACCTATGCTCAACATATATTATTGGTCAAATATGAACCCTGTTCTGTAACACTCATTATGAGAGTAAAACATGATTTGTTGCAAAACCCTTCTATCTTTACAGGATATTCCAACTATTATAGCACTGGAATCTCAAGCAAATTTGAGACACCCACTTACAAAATCTTCTCTGAGCAGGATGTGTAAATAACCTTTTATATGAATGTCAGTGGCTGGAAAACATGACATGAATTAACAAAAGAACAAAAAGCTACAAGAAATGCAATGCCTGGCTAAAAGGGCATCAGTGAAGATTAATAAAATAGTGCTTATATTGAATTCCTCTCACCATCAAAACATAATTATCAATATAAAGGAATATTTACACTATAGGAATTAATTCCTCTAAAAGGCAGATGTAAGCTAGCTACAACACTTAGCAGCAACTCTTAGAATTATCAGTCTGCCCCTAGGATAAAATTAGCACAAAAGGGTCACAGCAGACTGGAACAAAGGGTCACATACATGGACACATAATTTGATGAATTGTAACAACAGTGAATGATTATTCTATTAGAAGTCTCATAAATGTCTTTTTTATCAGAAACATTTTTAAAACTATACAACTTTGCTAGCGTATATCTCTTACATTATTTTTTTTACTGTGCTTGTATCTCTTCTCTTATACATTCACTGAGCTTGTTTTCTACCTTTCTTATATTCAACTTCTTTTAACTTCTTTCTGTTAGTTCTCTACTTTTTTTCTTCTCTTTCTGTCTACTCATCCTAACAGTTCAGCTTTTTAATGATTTTCACTGTTAGTTTGTATAATACTCCTATTTTTGTTATTTAGACTAATGATTAAAAAGAAAAAAAAGCAATGTATGTATACCCTCTATTATTTTAATTTTTTGTAGATTTTAATGTGTTCTATATTGGAGATTTTCTCCCTGGGCCTCCATTGAAAAAGGGCATATGCTCAGTCGGACATTCCTGGTCATCAAAAGTCAAATAAATAAATAAATACATGTGGGTAGAAAATAAAGAAAATGTAAATATATATCTAGAAACATTAAAGGAGTGGAGCACGCATATTGCTTTTCCTCCATATGTTGTTTAAAGAATGACGGACAAGTTGTGTATTATATATACATATATATATATATATATATATATATATATATATATATATATATATATATATATATATACTGTACTGCAGAGTTGATTATATGAAGTTCTTTTTAAAAGCTTTTGTATTACTTTGTATACTGGAAACTTTCATTAATTCTTAATTATTGAATGGTAATAGCCCAAACAGATATCAAATGCAATTGTGCTAACAACAGATGGTCTTTCTTATTCAAAATATTAAAGAAATACTAATATCATGATGAAGCTGAGCAAGAAATGCTTGCAACTGTGCCTTTTACAAAAATAAATTGACTCAGCAGCATTTTTGAAGATAACTCCAGAGCCAGATTAGGACACAATGTAATAATATCTTTTAGCCATTCAGAAATGATAAAATGATTTTGTGCCTGACAGTATTATGCAAATCAGAAGGGCAGAACTGTGCCACGCATAAATACCTTGTGATCAGCTGCACTTTTTGTTAGTTACTTAGAAAATAAACTGAACTGACCCGTCCTGCATGCTTTGCTTGCCTTTTTATTATTCTGTTTCTTATTTTTCCTCATAGATTCAGTACTTGTATACTAAGGCAAACCCTACTCCAGCTAACCGATGACCTGATGACATTATAGCATCCTCCTCACCGTAATAACCCCATCTTGCTATCTGCCAGATTTGTGAATAATTTCTATCCCCTCCTCAAAACATGCATTAAGGTAACAGGCCCATTAAGACTTAAATGCAATATCAAATTCAAGAAAAACCCAAATGGTAGAACCTTAGAATAAACAACCAATGCAATAAAAGGAAGAAACACATAGGCCATACAAGGAAACTTAATTCCCAATCATCTGGAGTAGAAGTAAAAAAAAATCAACAAAGAGCTCAGAAATTAAACCAAATGATGTAAAATCAAGTATGAATTGAAAATTGTCCTCTGTTCTATAGACAACAACGAAGCCTTCTTCAACAATGCCATATACCTTAAAAGTAGTGGCTAGAAATGCATGGTGTTAATACCTAACAGTACCCCATACTTACCCCGCTGATCGCAGTGGACAATTCACTTAAAGTGTATTCCCCCTATATTCCTCTACCTTTTCCAAGCACATAAGCATACCCATATTCCCACCACTCTGGTCACATCTGATCATGTCCTGAATGCTCTCTCCAAGGCCAAAAACCCTATCTCCATGAATTATGATAATGTGCCAGGCAACATTCTTGTCTGCAACAGACACTGTTTGGTAGACATGCTGCAAAGCCAATTCAATTTCAACCTCTCCATTAAATTCATGCCAGTTATAAAGAGAAATCCAACTTCACAAGGGGAGACTCACTACTGATGTTAGAAACTGTAGACCAATAAGCCCCACCAGCCTTATCTGCAAGGCAGTTGAGCTCATCATTATAGAACGTATTATCAAGGACATGAGGATTCCAAAAGCCCTAGGAAAAAAAACAGTTTTGGTTTGCTTGAAGACAGATCTTTCCTACTGAACTTGTAGGCTTCTTTGAATAAGTCACTGATACATTAAACAAAGGCAAATTGGTTTACACTGTCTAGCTGGACCTGGCCAAGGCCATTAATACCATCCAGTTTTCTGGTATTATTGATAAGCTAACCAAACTAATTGTAAACCCTTATTTTACCCAATGGACAGCAAACAGTCATTTTGACAGAACCCAGTCTATTGTATTGGAGGTACACTGTCATAAAAAAGAGTGGTTCTTACTGATATCTCCTAGGGCCACTTCTCTTTGGTATTTACTCCTCTGCTGTCAAGGTCAGCATCATAAGCCTGTATCTCTACCAAGTTAGTAGATTATTGCAAACTTGGAGCTGCCATAAACTCTCCATCTGACTTCCAGGTTCCCTATGAGGGCCTAATGCACATACAAGTGATGCCAGGACTACAACATTTAAACTAAAGGTCAAGATATGCAGCAGTCTGCCCTCTGGCAAACATGGACACCCCTACACTCAAAACACAGGTGATACCACTTTAAATACTGACTCAATGATAAGGGACTTAGGCACCTTCATTTGCAATGAGCTATCCTTTGATCATTGTGTATCCACTTTTGCTAGAAAATACTTTTATATAGGCAGACTAATCAACAGGGGTATATCTTCTAAATCTAAGTAAGTTGTAATGCCTCTCTACTCCTTCCTCATCAGGCTCATAATGGAGTATAATGCTGTATTTGATATGTACTTGTTTAGGCATATGAACCAGTTTGAGAGACCAAAGCATTTCCTCTCTAAGACAAACAAGGACATGTTTTTCTTGTGCTACTAAGACCACTTTAGAGTTCTCTCACTTTTCTGTTTCCTGGACACGCTTGAGATAGAACCTTTGTTTAGCATGCACAGCCTCAAACAATTTAGTTCTATGCAACCTCCTGCAGATCCACAAAACAAATACCCTAAACACCCACTCAAGAGAGATAAACTTCCACCAAAACATAAACTGGACCTGCTGGTGAGATTGGTTTCTATACCACAGAATGCCACTTTTATGGAATAGACACCCCTTGTATATAAAGCAAAGTAGCTCCCTGACACCCTTTAAGTATAACCTAGATGAATATATGGGCAATCATAAGTACACATTGGGTCTTGCCCCTCATGCCTTCATTGAAAGGGTTTGGAACTAGGCTTTAATTATTCATGCCAATGGGTACTTACAATTTTTAGATCTTGTGGCTAGGCTACAGATGGTCCATTGGATAAGTAGCCTAGTATAAATCCAGAAACATATGTACCTATGAAGAAAGTCTAAGAGCAAATTTGCTACGCCATGCAGAGCCTATGATGAAAGACTATGCAGAACCTACCCTTGAAGAAGTAAGGATTGCACAAAGGAAAATAAAGTCAAGGAAAACAGCTGGCTCAAATCAGGTCATGGCAGATATGATCATCATGTTTGATGAGTTAGGAGAGAAATGGCTCCAAAGGGTACTCATCATCATAATGAAAGAAAGATATCTCAGATAACTGGAGAATAAGCACTATAGTACCACATAAGTCAGTCGTCACAATAGTAAATGGGTAAAATAAAAAGACTCTGAAGTTTGAGATAGAAAGAATAGTGAGACAGCTTCTGGTATCTGAAAGTGATGACTAACGAGAAGGGAAGCCTGAAGAAGGGGGTCAACACCATAATCAGAGGTGCTGCTGCAATCTTGCAAAGACTGTTGGGGTAGTTTGTGACAGAAGAATGCTAATGAAGCTGAAAAGAAAGGTGTATTAAACAGTAGGGCAAACAGTGCTTCTGTATGACAGAGAAAGCTAGCCAGTGAAGGCAGAGCAGATGAAGAAAACTGATGTAATGGAGATGAAGTGCCTGAGATGGGTGGTAGGATGCACAAAGTGGGATAAATTAAGGCACTGAGACATCAGAACAGAAGGCAAAGTGGCAGAAAAGGAAGTGCATTCAAGGAATGGATGGATTGCATAACAGAAATCTTATAACAGTAAGTTACAAATGTCCAAAAAAGGTAGGAGACGAAGAGTGACACTAATTCAAGCGAGAGGATAACAACTGAAGGAACATCTCAATCCCATGGAGAAAAATAGAAAAAAAAGGTTTGATGATGGTGATGAATCAGAAATCCACCTTACTCTTTTGTACAATAAACCACTTTAACAACAGTACATTATATTATGTCTTCTCACGTTCTTCCCTATTCCATAGTACTTTTTTATTGTATACAATATTGGCTCATCTTTCACATTCATTCCACATACTCATCCATCGCATATGACTCTCAGTCTTACCTCATCATAGCTTCAGCTTTCTCTTCCATCCATCTGCCCTCTTATTTTCTGTACCATCAAGGTGTCTCATATTACCACCTCCACTATGTCTTACTCATTCCTGTCTCTCCTGGTTCAGCCCCTTTTATACATCTATTCCACCTATTGCCATGGCATTATATAATGAAAACCTATACTTACCTATGTTTTCCTACTAATCATCCTCCCAAATCAGATTTTGTCTTTGTCCTTATGTCTCCACTATTCTATATTTTTGCCTTCTTTTTACACTACATGTCCACTATTAATAATTTTCTCCTTTCTTCCCAAATTCTCCTATATATCTCTACTTTCACCACATAAAGGTGCAATAACCAATCATTCCCCTCATCCTCCTTATTATATATCTACTTCCATTCCCCCTTGCATCATCCTTCGTAGGTTCATAGGTGTGTACTAGTCAAATGATAACTAGGACATTTATAATCCTAGCCATGCAACCCAAATGTGTCCAACAAAGTTATATGTTTTAGACATTTATATAGGGATGATTGTTGGCTAAGACATGATTTACTGACTGCCTCTGTCCATCAGAGACATAGGTACCAGACTAGGATTGAATTTTCTATTTCTCATCCAATGGTCCAAGTTACACTTAAATAGGGATAGGAAGTAGCTTTGTTGGACATGGACGGGGAGATTATTTCAGAGAAAGAATTCTCTGAGATACATATCTGCCTTTCCAACATGTTCTATTTATGTTTCAAGCTATATTTAGGTCTTTAGATCTAGTAGCTCTGCTGCTGTTTGTTTTGCTGATGTGCAAAAAGTTCATCAGAGCAGCATTCTTTTGTAAGGAACCTTTGAGAAATAGTTGCCAAAGAAGTGTGGGCCCAGCCAGAGCCCTGAGTATCAAATGTCTTAGCCAGGTCAAGGTAGGCAGTATTTACTCTTACCTTATGGCCTGCCCTTATGAATAAGGATGACTGTTTGCAACTCTCAGTTGGAACTGAATTTGTCTGCTAGCAGATTTGCTATATTGCCCAGTTGAGTGAATGTGGCACCATTAGTCACCAGTTCAGCACATGTGTGCTTTGCTGCGCTGAGTCGCTGCTAGAGCTGAAGAAGGCCATATGGTGGTCTTTTGGGGCTATCTGGGATGCCACAAGGGTGGTTGTTTTTTGTAGTTTTTTTTCTACGCCTAGTAGGTACAGCTACAGCTGCCTCTCAGCCAATGATTGACATGGTTGTAGCTTAGTTTGTTGGATCTGATTTTGAAGGATGTAGCTTTATGGTTAGACTTTATCAGAGACGATATGACACTGGGGGTGGTGCAGCATTCATCCATATTTGTGAGTATGAGGTCCAGTATGTTGGAGGCTCTAATGGGCATATACACTAACTGGTTAAGTGTGCTTGTGTTTATGAAGTTCAAGAGTCTTGGTGCAAGCCTGGGTGGGGGGCCATGGCAGATCCAAAGAAGAATGTGTTAGGTTGGATGGTGATTGTTTGCAGTAGGTTTATGTATGTGCTATGAGTTTCATGGGACATAAAAGGTGACCTGTAGCTTGCTAGGATATGGTATGGGGTTTTATTAATGATGACCTGCACATGGATCATCCATCCCTATCATATGACAGAAACCATTTGACTGAAACTCATTTTTGACTGACCATAAGACTGAAATTTCAAAAAGACTGAAAGTCACTTTGGCTGAATTGAATATTTCACCATACCATACTAAAATTCTGTAAATACCACCATAAAAACTAGGGGCTATGCCCCATGCCCCCACACCCCCAAGGGGCTGTGGGGCCCCCTCAACTATATATATATATATATAATATATACTAACTCCAGATTGCACTACAGTGGGGAAAGGGCATCATACACCCCATTACCTTACAGTAGTCTACTGCTACTGCCTATGCCCTTTCCCCTTCCCCACTGTCCTGGTATTAGTATATAGTATGGGGTGGGGGGCATAGCCCCCCCACATAGTCTGGGTCTTATGGTCGCAGCCAAATGAGTTTCAGTCAAATTAGGTTTCTATCATATGATAGGGATCCATATATATATATATATATATATATATATATATATATATATATATATATATATATAGAGAGAGAGAGAGAGAGAGACCTCCACTTTAGTCCCTGTCTACTTAGCTACTACTTCCAGTACTTCCCGTACTTCCAGTACTGCCAGGATACTCACTGCAGCTTTAAACCATGTCTTAGTAACTGCACAGATGTTTATATTTTCAAGGAGTTTAGCTTTTTGTTTAGGCTCCTGGCATTGAGCAGTAACACCTTTAGGTTCACTTGAGTTTGATTTTGCTATGTTGGTAGGTTTGTCAATTTGGCATCACTTAAAAAATCTCTATGGGGAAGGATAACATTTTAGCCAGTATTCCAAAGCCTAGAATGGACAGATGCAGACCATCACTGGCAAAGCTACATTGTTTGCTAACCATGTTTTCCCATGCTAGGAAATATTGGATCTCCTTAGAATGACACCAGAAACTCAGCCAGTTGTTAAAATCAATCATCTTTTGTTTGTATTGTGGCATCATTCTTAGTGAAGGTAATATACTGCTCAGTGCTAGGCTCATATCACCTTGAGATACATAGCCAGAGAGATCTATAATGTCTCTATTCATAAAGTCTAGGGTGGGATGTCTCAGGCCATTTACACCTACATGGACTATGATGGAATCATACTGGTATCTGTGGTGCAGTGACTTGAGTGCTTGCACAATTTGGTGGATTCTGCCTCCAGATAGGCAATTAAACGTTACCTTCCCCTCTTCAGCCTAATTAGAGGGGCATTAATATGTCTTACAATGGAGCCTCTTATGATTAGAGTTCTGAGAAGTGTGTTTTCTTGCCCTATGAGCTTTGTATAAGCTTTGTATTTGGGGCTACACTGATTGAGGTGGACATTAATAGAACCTGCTGGAGAGGCAGATTTATCTCCCAGAGATTACCACACCTTTAAAATAGACTCCCATGTCATGTCAAACAGAGCACCTCATTGGCGCTTTTCAAATGCAGTCTGGACAATTGGATAGGAAACCACAAATTCACCTCAGGGGTTCCACCTATGTCCCTCTTGGACAGGGATGATAGATGCTGATTGTGGAAAGAAGGGTAAAACTTGGCTAGGCTTGTAAGGGCACTAGGATCATTAGCCTAGTAACCTCCTAGGATCCTATGATCCTATGATGTATATTATTGTGTTGCTTTTGTTGAGTGCTTTTGGGTTTGCTCAGGATAGCCTTTGATACTGGGTGTCCTAGGAGGTCTTTTTTGTTTAGAAATATTGCATTTAAGTACCTCAGCATATGTTGGTCTATGTGTGTGCTGTGTGCTATGTGTGGGGAGTGCTGTATGTGTGGTTTTGACAACCTCATGTGTGCCTTTATGTGAGATTTTAGCCACCAGTGACATTGTCTATATACACTTCTCATATATTGTATCCACTACTTTAATGATTAAGTGGTTGTTAGTAAACATGAGACAATTACTACATTGTCTCAAGATACCCATATCCACCAGGTTGACTGCACAAAAATTAGGAAAATGGATATCCATGTTGCCCGGTTCCCTAATTGGTGAGCTGCAAGAGTTGGCATACAGGAGCTAACAGAAGGCTATTAAGGGTGCTTTTTCTGGGGCAGGGGGATGGAGATGGACTAGGATATAAAATACTAATTTAACAGTATTGCCATTCAATGTGTAACTAGCTGCTCTAAGCTTGTCAGTGGGCATGCTATTTACTCTATATTTACTGCTTTACATTGTTCCTCTTAATGGGCAGCTCTAAAAGGAAAATGTGCTTTTAGATGTTTGGGTTTGTACACAGCACTGGCATAGCAAGCAGTTCTGTGCAAATGTAACAAATTTATACCAGCATTGGAAATATAGAAATCTGACTACTGAGCCCTCTGGCCAATAAAACAACTACACTTAGAGGTCTTTTGCATACTTCCCAATTCAGATAAAATAGGTAAACACCTACTGCTCTAGATGAATAATCCCAGTCTTCCTAATGTAAAAGCACAGTAAAAGAATATCTAAAGTGAAATGCTACCACAAACAAACTTAAACTTAAGGAAAGGCAATAAGCAATTCAAGATAACAGCAGTGTACTTTAAACAGATGATAACACTGGTGATTATTCAAAAGTATTTCTGTTTGTAGAAATGAGCCAAGAGCCACTTATAAAGGATTTATAAAGGCACTAAAACCAAGATAAGTTGATAAATAAGCCTTCTGGATAGTAAAACAAATACATGCAGGAATCTATAGTGTGCTTCCCCAACTTATAAATATCAGGCTATGACCCACTTTCACTAGATGCAAAATCCTCTGTCCTTGATATAAAACACAGATAATTGTTAATGGAGTGTAAAAGTACACTACTTTATTCAACAGCTAGCTAGATAATGAATTCAGAGCAAGTAAATCAGTAGAACAGATAATGAGAGGCAAATTACACTTTTTTTTCCAAAATAAGAATTAGGAAAGGCAAATAAATAATTCAATATATCAATAGCAATGTAGAAAGGTGGGAGGTTATAAAGCTCAATTTATAGTAAGGGTGGGCAGCTTAAAGATCACCACGTTTAAAAGCAGATCAAGGAATGGGAGGTCAGATAAGAAAAATAACCAGGAGGTAGTCACTAACAGTGCTTGTAGCTTTTAGAGGCCTTGAGTCTTATCAGTAAAGACAAGGCCCCACAGATATACTCTGTGTGTTTAAGCATCACTAAAGAAAAAAAATACTAATGAATATAAGCATGTGAAATGTGTAACCCGGGAAATTCAAGGGTCTATCTGCCACAAAGAACAAAAACACCAGTCCAAGCAGATCTCTTAAAACAGAAAACAAAATGGAACATGTAAAACAGAAAGCAGTTTAAGTAAGTTACAGATACAAAAACATAGGTCCATAGGTAGGTTCATAGGTAGGTACTAGGCTATTGGCCTGAGGGCCTACATAAGCCTAGCCAACAAGGTTCCCTGGCTTACACCACCCAAGAAAGTTATTTTCCTGTGCCACTGTCGAGCAGAGACACAGAAATGATCCCTGGGGTGTATTTCTATTTCCCATCCACTCATTAAGATTTTTCTTGAAGACTGCCAATAAAGAACTTTGCTTGACATAGATGGGTAGCCTGTTCCAGAGTATGGGAAGTCTCTGGGACATGAATCAGTTCCTCCAATATGTCCTGTTTATTGTGGTGACAAGGTTTAGGTCCCTAGAGTGTATAGCTCAGACGGATTGGGATTTCTTTAGGTGTAGCATGTCCAGCAGCTCTGGGTTTGACATAGCTTTATATGTTAGGCAGAGATCACCTCGGAGTAGGTGATATGTTAAGGAGTAAAGCTGGAGTTTTTTGAGACGGTCAGTGTAGGGAATTTGTTTGAGGCCAGTAATCCTCTTTATGAGGTACTTCTGTGGCCTTTCCAGCTGCTGCAGAATTCTTTTGAGGTACATTCCAAAAGGGGCATTGTGTTCTATAATGGGTCTAATGAGTGTCGAGTAGAGGGGAACAATGACTTCTTTTTTCCTGGATGAGAACCTTTTTATGATGAGGTGTGCCATGTAGAAGGGCTTCCTGACTATTGTGGTGATGTGATTATCAAAGGACAGACTACTGTCCACCTGGGTCCCAAGGTCTCTTATCACACATTCAGTGTTAAGTAGATTGCTCTCTATGTAGTAGTTCATGGGTACAGAGTTTTTACCAAAGGGGATGACAATACACTTTTTAGCACTGAGCTTGAAGCCATGGCTCTGACACCAGGCATCTGTCTCAGCAAGGCCCTTCTGTAGGATTTCCACATCATTTGGGGACTCAACTATGGCTCCTAGTTTGCAGTCATCTGTGAACTTCATTAGCTAGAGTCCTTCTGTGTTAGGCTGTACTTCAGAGAAGTAGATACCAAACAGGAGAGGTCCCAGGATGGAACCCTGTGGTACTCCACTTGTCACTGGTTTGAGGTCAGATTTGGAGTGTGTAACGTTTACATTGTGGGTTCTGTCAGTGAGCCATTTGGCAACCCATCTTGTGATGTTGGGATTTATACCTAGTTTAGTGAGTTTAGCTATAATTCCAGAATGGGGGATGGAGTTGAAAGCCTTGGCGAGGTCAAGATAGGCTGTGTGAACCACCTTACCCTCATCTATGGCTTTGGTGACTGTCTCAAAGAAGTTGATCAGGTTCAGGAGACATGATCTGCCTTTCACAAACCCGAACTGGGTGGGATCCAGAGTTTGGAGGTTAACAATGTCTTTGTTTATGAGTTCCATGATGATACGTTCCATGGCCTTGCAGACCAGGCTCGTCAGGCTAATAGGGCGATAGTTCCAGGGATTAGTGGTGGCTCCCCCTTTGTGGAGTGGGATAACTGTTGCTGAATGCCATTCAGTGGGCACAAAGCCTGAAGTGAGGCTATGACTGAACATGGTGCTTAGCTGGGGAGCCAGTTCTTTCTGAAGTTCGTGTAAAATGCAGCCTGGGATGTTGTCCAGTCCCATGGATGCTGTGTCTTTGGCTTTAGAGAGTGCAGCTTTTACCTGCATAGTTGTGATTACACAGAGTCTGCATTCTTCCTGTATAGATATGGGCCCTTTAGGGGGTGAGAGGGGGGGTAAAGTTAGCACTGAACCGATCTGCCAGGATGTTGGCAATATCAGTTGGTTCTATAATTTTCGTGCCGTTGTGCTGTAACTCAGAGCAAATCTGGGTGTTGCCATTGAGATTCTTGACATAGCTGTAGAATACTTTGTGGTTTTCCTTAGAAAAAGTGGCAATTTTGTTTTCGTAGCTAGCTTTGGAGGATCTTATATGGGAGCTCAGCTTCTTACTAAGGCTGACCATGGAGCTCCTCCACTCATGGGATTTTACTCTCTTTTGCAACAATTTCTTCCTTCTGTTGTACAGTTTGTTTATGGTAGAGGACCACCAGATTGGCTTCCTTTTTTTGGAGGATAGCATCTTGGTTCTGTTTGGGATAGCATGATCCATGCACTCGTGTAAGTGCTAATAGAGTGCATTTGCGTAGGATTCAGCAGTCATAACTGTATTGTCCATCCTCATGGGTGTCATGAAGTTCACCACTTCTGTCTTAAGAAGCATGAAGTTGGCTTTGGAGAAATGTTTTACCATGGTTTCCTTAATGGGGGGTGGGGGCGGGATGTGGATATCAAGGGTGATTAGCTTATAGTCGGATCGGACCAATGAGGAGTTGACTTCAAGTGTGGAACACCGGTCCCTCATGTTGGTAATGACTAGGTCTAGGATATTGTTGCCCCTGGTGGGGGTGTGGATAAGTTGATCCAGGGCATTGAAGTTTATGAATTCCAGAAAGCGTTATGTGAAGGAGTTGGTACATGAGTAGTTTTCCCAGTTAATGGTGGGGTAGTTGAAATCACCCATTATTAGGGTGTTTGGTTGAACCCTAATATTTTCCAGTACATCAAGAAAAGAGGAATGTGAATCCTGGGGCATGGTGGGGGATCTGTAGCAAGCTACAATTTGGATTGCAGTTTTGCCCAGAGTTAGTTGCACTTGGATAACCTTGGATGTATTATGCTGAGCAACTAGCCTGGAGGTGTGGATATCCTTAATGAATATGGACACACCTCTGCCTTTGGTGTTCTGGTCCAGGTTAGGTGGCTGAAAAGTGTGGTATGAGTTATATCCTGATAATGCAGGGGTGCTATCTGGAGCCTTGAACCAGGTCTCAGTCACTGCACAGATATCGATGTTCTCCATTTTAAGGAGTGCCTTGAGGGAGTGCATTTTGAGGTTTAGACTTCTAGCATTGAGTAGCATTACCCTCAGTTTTTGCTTGCCTGTTCCTGTTATGGTGGTGAATTTGTCATTTGAACCTTGCCTAAAAAAGGCACTATAAGGGCAGCAAGAGCCTTAGCCAGTATCCGGAATTCCAGGGGTGACAGGTGCAGGCCATCTCTGGCAAAGCATCATGGTCTGTCAACCATGTCATCCCAAGCAGGCAGATATTGGATCCCCTTAGAACAAAACCAGAAGCTTAGCCAATTGTTGAAGTCAATCATTTTGTCCTTGTACTGCGATATCATTCTGGGCGAAGGCAGAATGCTACTCAAGGCTAGGGTCATACCTGCCTGGGCTACAAGACTGGAGAGCTCTTCCATGTCTCATTTCATGTAGTCCAGGGAGGTATATCTCAGGTCATTCACACCAACATGGACAATGACAGAGTCATATTTGTAGTTGTTGTGGAATCACCTGAGTGCATGGGTTATGTGGTGGATCCTGGCACCTGACAGGCAGCTGACAGTAACTTTCTCCTTGTTTAGCCAGGTGAGTAGGACATCAGTGTGCCTGACTATAGAGTCACCTATGACTAGTGTGTTGGATACGTTATTTTGCCTTATTGGCTGTGGTTGAGTGGCACACTGAGTCTGTGGGCTATGTGTCATTTGGGTTGTGTTGGGGGGTGGAAGCTGCTTGCGTTTCTGCTTTGGAGGTCTCTGTTGCTTAGGCAGATTATTACTGAGAGCTTCCGCGATTGTTTTTGTGTTTCTATGTGTGGATTTTGGTGGTGTAGATTTAGTCAAACTATGTGATATGTTTGGTGTTGTGCAAGTGTTCAACTTCTCCTCTTGAATGTCAAGTTCAGTCTTAGTTGGAGAGAGCTTTACCTCCAGTTTGGCTAGATAAATGCATCTCTCACAGATTGTAGTGTTGGGTGGTAGGAGGAGAGGGTTGTCTGTGTACATGAGGCAATTTCTACATTGCCCCTAGATACCGAGATTCATCAGATAGACAGGAGAGAACACTGGGAGCTGACCCTTGGACATGCCTGAATAAAAAAACTATTTTCCTCTAGATAAGTGAGGAAAGTTAGTACAAGAGCTGTTTTTCTCTAAGCAAGTGAGGGAAAGTAAGTGCAAAAACTGTTTTCCTCTAGGTAATGAGGAAGGTTTAGTGCTATAGTAATTAGTAGCTTATTTAATACTTACAACAAGTTCTGAACAAGTGCTAAGCATGAATAAGCAAATTCAAGTACTAAAACTAAGAATCTGTATCTGCACTAGACTACTTACAGGAAAGAAACAAGCGCAAATACAAGCTTTCAAATCAGAAAGTTGAGAGAGATGGAAAAGATTGGCCAGATGGCCAACTAACTACAATTTCTGGGCCAGAACCACTTCTTATGTGGTAGACAGGTTACCTAGTGCTTACCACTCCCACTGACAAGCTAGAAAGCTTCCCTCCAACACAGAAAGGCTTGGGGGCGGGCTCAGAAGCTGATATATAGTTCTGGATACAGAAAATGTGTATCTGGGCTAAACTAGTTAAAGGAAAGGTAGGAAACAGGCTTACAGTTTTTTTGTTTTACAGAAAAGTTGCTAAAACAGCAGTAAAAACAATTCAAATGCAGTGCAAGCTAGCACACTTGAGTATGTTGCAATATTAGACCAAACACAGTTTAAAAAATGCAATTAAATTAAAAACGACTAAAAACAAGTGCAGAAGGAGTGCATTAGGTAGATTGTGGTAAAGAGATGGGACTGGGGGGAGTGTCCCAGATCAAATCTACAGTGGGGTGGGTGACTGCAAAAGCCACCAAATTTAAACAACAAACAAGAAATAGGGAAGGTGGGTAGGTCGGACAAAACACTTTCAGCAGAGATCTGAAAAACTATACAGTGAATTAAAAATAACAGGGCACAACTCTGAATAAAATTAGTCCAGCAACAATTTACATATACCAACTTAAGACACAGCAGAAAATAGGGGGAGGTGGGACAAAACACTTTCAGCAGAGATCTGAAAAACTATACAGAGAATCAAGAATAACAGTGCACAACTCTGAATAAAATTAGTCCAGCAACAATTTACAGTACACAATTCTGAAGAACCAAACAAACATACTTAGCTCTGTATATTTCCAGATAGTTTGAAACGAGCTCTGTTAGACACAGGTTCCAGCAATGATATGCAGGCTGTTAACTAACAGGGTCTATTCCTCACGAGCAGGGAGTTACCAACAGTGCTTGAATTATTTGCAAGTCTTGAGTCTTATCAGAAAAGACAAGGCCACAGTTAAAATCTGAATATTTAACTATCTCTCAAGAAACAAATTAACCAATGGGGAAAAACCATGTGAAATATGCAGCCTGGGTATTTTAAATGTCTATCTTGCCACCAAATATGCAAGCTCCAAGCTTCCTGCTCCCCACATTGCTAACACCTAGGAACATCCTTTTGCCATTCCCTTAAAAATCCATTTCAGTATTTTATACCATTGATACAGTAATCTGAAATGTAGGCCCTGCAACAAATCTGCCACCCTTTACCACTTTCCTGTATCTCACACCTCCTGCCATATTTGTTTTGTTTCTTTCACATCTCAGTTTCCTGCCTTCCCCTTTTCCACAGATTTTCCTTGTCACTATTACCCACATCCTTAAATACATTCTTATAAAGCTGAGAAAGTCCTTTTTTTCCCTTTTCTTTCCTATGCCACATTTAAAGGATTCCACTACTCTTTCCTCTGGCTTCCATTCCTTTCCTCCTTCTTTTCTGGAATTCATTCATTACTCCAATATATGTCAGCCAGTCCCCATCTTCCAAACCATAATCTTCATGTAGCAGTTTAAATATTTTGAATGCCACCTCTCTCCTTTTTCCTATAAGTTCTCTTCAATCCTCAGTCTTTAGTATTGCACCTCTGCAATACACTTCAGAAAAAATGTTTTTGTATTTTGTTTATTACCACATTTGGTCTCCTTTTATTCATTATTACCCCCACAATTCTCCTCATAATGATATGAACCTGTGGTGTTTCTCCTGCTCTTCTGCTGCCCCTCCATATTGTGTCCCCAATCCTTCCATCACAGTATGACATCTTCCTCTTCTCTAAGCCTCTGAGCTACATTAATCAATATTGCATATCATACTAAATTCAGCATACCACTCTTCCCAGTTCCTATCTTGCCTGCATTCTAGCATTTCTGTCTTATTTCTCTTTCACCTCCATACAAATCTATTCCAAATCTTCTAAATGTCAAACACCTATCCCGTAATGATGAAGTGACATGATGCAACAAGTGTATAGCTAGTGGTAATGCCATCAAATTATCCACAACTAGTCTCAACCCAAAGTCCTTGATCCTCTTTGTTTATCAGTCCACTGATTATATCCCTAAACTCAATCTAATTCCCGTTCTTGATCTCATCTATTCTAGGATATACCCTTTCCATTGATATTGTCCCTCTTTCCAAACAAAGGAGTCTCAGCTCCTTTATTAGTTTGAATTAAAATCCATAGTGTTGATGGTTTATAAGCCCCAGTTCCATTCCAAATTCATCATATTATTCCACTACTTATAGTAGCACCCATTTCACATGTTATAATAAAATTACAGGGATATCAGCCAATAGACTGGCATTGCTCTGTTTCCATCTTTCTTCTGATTCTTCTAGCAATTCTTCTCTATAGCCAATAAAATATCCCTGGCAACAAGGGCACCCACATCATTCTTTGGTCCAACATTCCTTTCAGAGAAAGTTCTCAACTTATCTTAATCGTATTTCATGCATACTATCTTTATCCATCCTTACATCTTTTTTGACTTGTTGAAATAAGTGTATCATAAAGGACAGTTTAGTAAGTCAAAATCACTCTGAATATTCATTAAGACCAATCTGTTTTCCAACCCTTTACCCTTTCTTCCCTTCCTGTATATCTAGTGATAATCTACTGTGATCTTTCAATGATCATTCATTAAAAAGACTTACATATGAATCTCCAGACACCTTTTTTTATTTATTTGCGGTTTGTTTGCCAGGATGGTCCATTGGGCCAAGAAGAACCCATTTTCAGTGGAGTACTGAGGAGAAAAGATCCACAATAACAAAAGTTATAAACAACTAATTATCTAACAGTAAATACGGAAGTACAACTAAGATCATAGTATTTAAAGATACAATATGAAACAAACAATTAAGGTTAAGAAAAATAAGAATTGTTATAAATTCTTGCTAGTACTTTATGAGGAAAATAATAGGACTCTGGAGTGCATGAGATGTCTGAGGTATAGAGAGGAGAAGAGGTTATGTGGGATGGGAGCAGGAGCATTCCCAGAGAGATGTTAGTTGTGAGTGAAGTAAGGTTTTGAAGGAAGGGTGACTAGAAATGGTATGGATGGATGGTGGTAGGGAGTTCCACTGACGCACAAGGGCAAAGCATAGGAGATTTTTGCCAGGGGGTGGGTGGGTTTATGCAATTCTATAAAGTTTTGATTGTTGGATCCTAAGGATCTTTCTGGAAGGTGCATTTTAAGGAATGAGGATAGGGAGGGACAGAGGGAGGGGCTAAAAAGTAGTTTGTGAACATGAGTGAGTTGAATGTAGGTGAGATAATTGGGTAGCTCTAGCTGATTTAGTTTGTGAAGGGCAACACAGTGATGGGTAGAAGATATGTGGCTGGTGGCAAACTTGGCAATCTTATTATAGCAGGAGGAGAGTTTTGACTTAAGTGTGGATTGTAGGTTAGTTAGGAGTGGGGCACCATATAGGAGAGAAGGGATGAGGAATGTGGTAGAGTGAGTGAACTTGGTAAAGGGAGTGAGGTAGCAACAATGGTGGTAGAGCATAAAAAGTTTCTGGTGTTTTTTATGCTTATTTGTATGTGGGAATTGAATTTAAGCTGATCATCAATGAGGACACCTAATAGTTTGGCCACAGGTACGACTTTGAGAGCTGTATTGTTGTGGCTGGTGATGGAGAATGAGTTTTTATCTATAGTGGTTGTTTTAGAAGGGGTAAATAACATGTTTGGTTTTTGAGGCATTGAGTGCTAGGTGATTGTCTTTCTTCCACTGTTCAGTGGTAGAAAAAGCGTCTTGGGTTAGTTTTAAGAGAGTGGGGATAGAGGTGGCAGAACAGATTATAGTTGAATCGTCTGCATATTAGATAAGATTTGTGTTAGGGATTGAGTGGTGAAAATCATTTATGAAAATATTAAACAGGAGGGGACACAGTATGGAGCCTTGTGGTACACCTGTGGGTGTGCTGAGAAATGGGGAGGTGGCTTTTTTCCATTGAACTGCTTGTTGCTTATTTGAAAGGTAACTGGAGAACCAGTTGAGAGAGGAAAGAGATAGGTTTAGATTAGAGAGTTTAGTTAGGAGAAGGTTGTGAGAGATGGTATCAAAGGCCTTAGAGAGGTCCAGTAGGAGTGTAGATACAGTAAAGCCAGAGTCACGGGCTTTGTTGACAGTTTTGAGGAAAGACAGAAGATCAGTGGTAGTGCTGTGGCCTGGTCTGAAACCATGCTGTGTGGGAGTTAGTAAGTTGCTGTGTATGAGACAGGGTAGGAGTTGTAGATGGATGCATTTTTCAAGAATTTTGGAGATGGGGGTTAAGATCACAATGGGACAGAAATTTGTGATATTATTGTTGTTGCCCCCTTTGTGAAGGGGTAAGACGAAGGCCATTTTCCAAAGTTGGGGTACATAACCTTCTTGGATAGAGCAATTGATTAAAATAGAGATGGGGAAGGCAATGGCTTTGGCGGCTATACTAAGAAAGTATGAAGGAATGTTGTTGGGGGCACTGGAGCAGGGTTTCAGTTTCTGGAGAAGTTTTTTTATGGTGGATGTGGGAATGGGTTTTATAGAGAAAGGAGGAGTTTGAGAGGTGGAGATATTTGAGAGTGAACGGGAAGGGGAGGATAGGGGAGAGGTCGTAGTAGTAGGCGGAGTAGTATTTTTGTGAAGGATGAGGTAAGTTTGTTAACTGAGTTGATGAAGAAAGAGTGAAATTGAGTGGCCAGATCTATATCTAGAGCATTGGGGTCAGAACAAGGGTTTTCTTTTTTGCCAGGATTAAGGAGGGTGGAGATCCCATTACAGAATTTTCTAGGATTTGCTTTATGGCTAGTTTTGTAGTATGGAGAAATAAGCTTTGCAGTCTGCTATAATAAGCTTTTTGACTTTGTTGCGGACCATTTTATAGTCATTAAGGGTGGAGGGGGTTTATTTTTCTGGTGGCATGCCCAAGCTTTGTCTATAAGGTGCATGGCAGCTAGTGTGTCCTTGGTTAGCCATGGGGCAGTTTTGCTTTTTATTCTTTAAGTTTTTAGAGGGGCATATGAATCTAGGAGGTTTAAGAATGTTAAGTTGAAGTAGGATATGGCGTTATCCAGAGGGAGAGTTTTCAGAGGGCTCCAGTTTATTGATTTTAGTGAGGTCGAGAAGGTACTGGGATTAAAGTTCTTTAGGGAAGGAGTGGAAATATAGTTATGAGATATTTGTAAGGGAGAAGGAAGGCAGTGGGCAAATTTGGGGAGGTGGTTACTGAGGTAGCTGGGAAGTGCGCCATTATTGGAAAAATAATGAAGATGAGAAACTAAGACCCAGTCTAGGATACTACCAGTGGAGAGGTTTTTAGAGGGTCTAGTAGTAGAATTGATTAGCTGAGAGAAATTATAAAGGTTAATGCTATGGAGTTTGTGGGGGGACCCAAGATTATTGTGTCATTACTAATGTTGGTGGGCAGCCAAGAGAGAATATCTTTGAGCACAGAGATGTTGTCCCCAGGGAGAATGTATAGAGAGACTATGCATATGTATTTGTGTTTATTTAGTTGAAGTAGGGCCAAAAATATTTTGGTGTTTTTGAATTGGGGAATAGGTTTAGTATAAGGGGTAACATATAGGGCGGATGAGTATAGGAGAGCTACTGCTCCACATTTTCTGTGGGTTCTATCTTTTCTGATGATAAATTAGTTGGGGTTGTTATTTCTGATTCCTTTATGTGAGATTTTAACCAGGTTTCAGAAATAGACAGGATATTTGGTTGATTGTAGAGAAGCCAGGCATGGAGGTTGGGGATTTTGTTGGCTATGCTTTGAGCATTTAGAGAGGTGAATAGCATGGGTCTGGATGTTGAGGAGGGGGTATGGGGGCCTGGGTTAGGGTGTATGTCACCAGAAAAAAGGATGGTAGTTACCTGGTGAATTAGGCTGAGGAGGTGATTGGACAGCTTATTATCAGAGTAGAGTGTCATGAGATTTGTAAGGGTATGACAGGTGGTTGAGGGAACAGACTGCTTATAGGGAGAAATTAGTTTGTAGGGAAACAGTAGATGTTTTGTGATGGGATATAGGTGGGGGATATAAGGATTGATGTGTGTGAGGGTGGTTTTGGAAGTGGGTAGGTAGTGTGAAAAGTTAGTGAATGGTTGATGGATAGGGTTTGGGTGAGATAGTAAATATAGGATAAGTTGAAAATAAGGAGTATTTGAAATAAGAAGGAGATAGGTTTAGGAAGCATGGTGAGGTTTGCAATAGTTGGAGAGTGGATATGATACTGAATAGATGGAGAGGTAGGTTGGGCAGAGTATAGTGGGAGAGGTGTGGGAGATGAGTAGTGATAGGTAGGGGGTGGCTTGTGAGAAGGTTTGATTGGTTGGCGCTGGAATGGCTGGATTGGATGGTTAGGGAGTGGGTGTGGTTATCTGGAGTATAGGTGTAGAGGTGCTGGGGGCGGGTGGGAAATGAGGGCAAGTTAGTGGAGTGGAGTATGCATCTGACTTACCTACTAGAACCTTAGCCAACAATTTAACTCCTGCATTGAAGAAAGATAATGGTCTGTAATTCATTGGATTTTCCTTTTCTGACCACCTCATAAAATAACACCATCTCCACCTCTTCCGAGCATCTAGGGACCATTCCTCCAATCACTACATTGCTGAATATTTCTGTCACTCTTTTTCTATTGGTGGTACTAATGTCTTATAAAATCATATTGGGAAAATGTCTAGCCTCCTTTTTTTCCAACTTTTGCATGTCTTATTGAGGCATCAATTCTCCTGTCCCAGTTTTTCTATGACTCATTTTCTTCTTCTTGTAGCCCAGTACTGGACCCCACCATTCTCTAAACACGATCCCCATATCCTGTATGTCATTGTAAAAGTCTGTTCTAAGGTATGAAAATACTTAGAAATTGCTATATTTAACTTCTTTGTTTTGATTTTGGCAATCTACAATTATTTTCTTCTTTTTCGCCTTCCATTTTAACAACATACCTTCAACCACCCTCTGTCTTCATCACAGTGCCCCCTTAATTCCAACTCTGTCTTCAAGTGACCTTCTTCCACTAAACTTAATTCTTCTTTCAGACACATAACCTGCCTAACTTGAGCTTCATTTCCATCATTTTTAGCTCATAACTTCTACTTTTCCTCAAATCTGCACCCCCTCCTCTACCCTATTAATACACATTTTATTCACTGTTCCTTGTATCCCTTTTTCTGCTCTCATTGCTGACTTGATTCCACCCAGTTCTATTTTCCCACTTTATCTTTTTTATACTGATTTGCATCAGTAACACATTTCATTATTCCCTGTAGCCATTTCTCCAGCTGTTCTGCCCTTCTCTTATAAGGGCACCATCTCAAGCTGATTATTCTTTCATTTCTACCTTTCCATGCCAGTATTCCTAAAATATGACCCGATAACATCCTATTCAAGATACCTTCCTCCCCCCAAATTATCTCCACTTCTACTATAATCAGATTCAGGTTATTAACCTGCATTTTACTTACCCTGCTGAATGCCTACTGTCTTTCTTCCTCATCTTGTTCTCTTTATCCCAAATGCTCTTTTTCTATCTATCACTTCTTTCATTTTCTGTCACTTGATATGACATTCCATTTTCTGTTATAATTTATCTGTCTCTTGTTTTATGATCAAATTGAAATAGGTTGTCCATATCATTCTACCCCATTCACTTTATACTTCCTCTGTCTCCTTCACACAAACCCTAAGCTCTCCACCATTATTGATATATGTGCAATAATATATGACCACTATCCACCATTATTTATATATATGCAATAATATATGACCACTATCCACCATTATTTATATATATGCAATAATATATGACCACTATCCACC
Source organism: Protopterus annectens (assembly GCF_019279795.1). Taxonomy (NCBI): domain Eukaryota; kingdom Metazoa; phylum Chordata; order Ceratodontiformes; family Protopteridae; genus Protopterus; species Protopterus annectens. The sequence continues at coordinate 650,880,200 of NC_056734.1, read as the reverse complement.
ATTATTTATATATGTGCAATAATATATGACCACTATCCACCATTATTTATATATATGCAATAATATATGACCACTATCCACCATTATTTATATATGTGCAATATATGACCACTATCCACCATTATTTATATATGTGCAATAATATATGACCACTATCCACCATTATTATATATGTGCAATAATATATGACCACTATCCACCATTATTTATATATATATGCAATAATATATGACCACTATCCACCATTATTTATATATGTGCAAAAATATATGACCACTATCCACCATTATTTATATATGTGCAATAATATATGACCACTATCCACCATTATTTATATATATGCAATAATATATTACCACTATCCACCATTATTTATATATGTGCAATAATATATGACCACTATCCACCATTATTTATATATATGCAATAATATATGACCACTATCCACCATTATTTATATATGTGCAATAATATATGACCACTATCCACCATTATTTATATATATGCAATAATATATGACCACTATCCACCATTATTTATATATGTGCAATAATATATGACCACTATCCACCATTATTTATATATGTGCAATAATATATGACCACTATCCACCATTATTCATATATATGCAATAATATATGACCACTATCCACCATTATTTATATATGTGCAATAATATATGACCACTATCCACCATTATTTATATATGTGCAATAATATATGACCACTATCCACCATTATTTATATATATGCAATAATATATGACCACTATCCACCATTATTTATATATGTGCAATAATATATGACCACTATCCACCATTATTTATATATATGCAATAATATATGACCACTATCCACCATTATTTATATATGTGCAATAATATATGACCACTATCCACCATTATTTATATATGTGCAATAATATATGACCACTATCCACCATTATTTATATATATGCAATAATATATGACCACTATCCACCATTATTTATATATATGCAATAATATATGACCACTATCCACCATTATTTATATATATGCAATAATATATGACCACTGTCACCTGCATTTTGATCATTATTATCTAGGTCATCTACTTACTCACACCTCCTTTTCTCCTATTCTACTGTGTGCATCCACCTCCTTCCCTAGTTAACACTCTCACCTTCCTCTTCCAACCCCTCCTTTATAATATCTTCACATACCAATACAGAACCTGTCTGCTGCATTTTCCACATTTCTCATCTACTTAACTTGAGCTCCGTCAAACCATTACATCTAGCTTCTTCCTCATGATTCTAGAAATTATTACCTCTCTCTCTATGTCTCTTTAACTAGATTATTCATCCTTCTACATTCTATGGATATAACCCACCCCCCCAATAAACACACTCTAGAACTAACCACTGCTCTATGACATCTATATTCACACTGTATTGGCTTGTATGACCTACACAGTAGTTCCAAAACACTGCACACCATCTACAAGACAACAGCCAATACCACAATGTAGTTCTCCTGGTCTTCTGCTGATCTCATCTCCTAATTGCTGTCCCCACTTAACCACTCTGGTAATTCTACAGCTACTTGTACATCAGTTCTCATACACCTTTACATCCTCCTCTCCTTAATTCTCTTAGGGCCACCCTTGCACCCACAACCCCATATAAATTTCCAATATCACTCTGGCTGTCATGTTATGCCCTTTATTTATCTTGGCTTATATCGCTCTATAATAAGATAAAGCAAAATACATAAAAATGACTTTAGCTGGTAATTGGAAATTAAATAAATCCTCAGGAGAATTTTTAAAAACCCCTTCCTTTGGTCAACTTCCCCATTGTGAGATTAGACACAGGCACTCCTTCATAAGGCTTTACAGTACATTTTTCCTCAGTAGGCTTGTTGCTTATGGTTTGAAATAAAGATCCTCAATAATAAAAGTCCATAAGTTGTTATAATTTTTCTGTCATGACAAACAAGGCTCTTATTTCCTCTAGTATACTGCTAGAGTCATTTGCTATTAATGTTGGCTATAGGCCAACTGTAACTCCAGATATACACATGCAGAAGCAGATGTTAATTACAAGGATTGTTAAAAATGTAAACTAAACTCAGGTCTCTCTTAAGAATATTATATTGTCTTCAGATGATGTATGAAGTGTATACAAATTCTTTTATACACATACACTTCTGTTCAGCACAAATAAAATATTATCCACAGAATAACATGAGCCTACCTTCCATCCATTACCCTCTGTACCCATTAACCACAACACACTGGAAAGCCTGGAGAATTGGAGAAATTAAGAAAAAGGGAGTTATGACAGAGCAAAAGATGGCACAGGATGAAATTGAACAGAATGTGCCACAGGAAGATGCAATAGAAGTTTCTATAGAATGCCCACAGGAAATGGAAAACAAAAAATGTGCCCTCAGTTTAGAAGAAAACGAGTTAAGAGAAGAGTTGCTTGATCTAATAGAGATTGCTAGACACATTAAGATCAATGAAAAAAATACGTAGACTGCAGAAGGTCAATAAAATCCCAAAAGTCAGAAGTTTGATAAAATGAACACAGTAATTAGGACTGTCCATACAGATCTATGCGCTATAACAGAAGTAAACAGGATATGTTACTGTGCACCTAAATTAATAACTGATATAGTTCTACCACAAGAACACAGGGTAGTGAGAGAAAGCAAGGGGAGAAATTGAATACCATCATGCAAGTATTGAATAGAGAAAACTATAAAGCAATTAAGATAAGAAGTGTCACTGTTAGAAGAGTATAGAAGAGGGAATGAATCAACAAAAATACTTAGAAAGATAGACACGATAAAAATAATGCACAGTATTAGAACAGATCAGGATCTATCATGCACTATCACAAATAAACTAAAATCTCATCACAGGTGGAAAACACAGATAAATATAAAGAAAAAATACAAAATAAGCAATTTATTGATGACACAAAAAAGCTTTATAGAGAAATGGGAAACATGGTAAAAGGAATTGAAAGACCACCAAAAAAAAAAAAGAATTAGATACATTTTGGAGAAGTATTTATGAAGATCTTCTGGAACGTAAAAAGGTTGCTAAATGGATAGAAGTAAAAGAAAGGATAAGAAGTTTAAAGATACAATATAAGAAACTGGATGAAATAGCCAGAGAGATTGAAACAAAGTTAAGAAAAGCCTCTTATTGGAAAACCCCAGGCCCAGATGCAGTACCTAACTTCTGGATAAAAGTATTAACATCTTTGCATGAAGATTTAGCCATGAGTAAGAACTATTTATATGTGCACCCCGAACAGACACCAACCTGGCTAACAACAGGAAAAACAATGTCCTACTTAAGAGTGAACCTGCAAGCTACCCTAAAAATGATAAATCATTAACTTACCTTCCAACGACATATAAACTATACGCTAGAATTGATGCCAACAGAGTTTATAGTCATTTAGAAGAAAACTCAGTTATGGCAATAGAACAAAAGGGCAATAAAAGAAAGTCATATGGAACCAAGGATTATTTGTTGTTAAATAAACTCATAGTGGAGAACTGTAAAAAGGGGAAGAATCTAAGTATGGCATGGATTGACTATAAAAAAGTATTTGATATTATTTTACATTCATGGATAAAAGAGTGCTTAAATATGTATAAGATACACCCTACACCGATTGAGTACATTACAGTTAAAATGAAACAGTGGCAGACCAGTTTGCAATTAAGCCATGATAAAGGACAAATTATTATTCCAGGGATAAAAATTCAAAGGGGAATATTCCAGGGTGACTCTCTGTCACTGTTGCTATTCTGCCTTGGCCTTAACCCATTAAGCTGTTGACGTAACAGCTTAGGCCATGGTTATAATTTGGCTCCCAGAAAACAACAAAGTGTAAAGACTTCTCAACTTCTTTTGGTCAATGATTTAAACTGTATAGCTCATCAGACGAGGAACTGAAAGCACAACTGTAAGTTGTCAGAACATTTTCAGATGATATAAGAATGTAATTTGGTCTTCATAAATGTGCAAAAGCAACCTTTAAAGCAGGAAAACTGTAGCATCGAGAAAACATCAGTTTGGAACAAGAATGTGATATAAAAAACCTTGAGCAAGAGGGAGTATATACATATTTGGGAACTGATGAAGGATCAACAATAGAACATGAACAAATGTGAATAAAACTTAGTAAGGAATAAAAGGCTTAAATTAATCATGAAAACAGTATTGCCATCTAGGAACAAAATCCAAGCCGCAGAAATACCTCACAAAGAGGATAACTGGCCTCAAACAGATGCTTTATGCAGACCGTCTCAAAAAACTCCAACTTTACTCCGTTGCACATCTCCTACTCATAGGCGATCTCTGCCTAACATACAAAGCTATGTCTAACCCAGAGCTGTTGGACATGCTCCACTTAAAGAAATCCCAATCCCTCCAATCTACACACTCTAGGGACCTAAACCTTGTCACCACAATAAACAGAACATGCTGGAGGGATAGATTCCTGTCCCAGAGACTTCCCATACTCTGGAACAGACTACCTTTCTATGTCAAACAGAGCTCCTCATTAACACTCTTCAAGAAAAATCTTGATGATTGGATGGGTAATAGGAAATTCACCCTGGGGATCACTTCTGTGGTTCTGCTTGACAGGGGCACAGGAAAATCATTTTCATGGGTGGCAAAAGCCAGGGTACCTTTTTGGCTAGGCTTTTATAGGCCCTAGGGCCAATAGCCTAGTACCTACCTATGAACCTATGAACCTATAAAGCAATTTGCTCTTCCTGTCCTAACTTACAGTTTTGGAGTGATTGGAGTGATTGACTGGCACCCAAACATGGATAGATTAGATAGGAAAATAAGAAGCATGTTTCATTCTTACCAAATGATTTATAAAAATCAGTACATACCAAGATTATATATTCCCCATTCTGAAGGAGGGAATGGCCTCCTTGAAACTGATTACATGTATACATCTGCAATCGTGGGACTCCACATATATCTCCTGAGCACACAAGACCCAAATGTAGTGAAAGTTTTGAAACATGAAGAGAATAAATCTAAGATGACTTCCCTTCTTAGGCTAGCAGAAGCATATAGGCATCAAGCAGGAATGGAAATCAAACCACAAGTAGATAAAAATCAGGCAGCAACTGAATGTTGTGCCAAAAAAAAAAAAGAAAGAATATAAGGTGAAGGACCAGATGAGAAGGCAAGAAATGTGGAAAATACATAACTATAGTTGCAAGTATAGAAAACTTCTGGAAGAACCTCATGTTAATCAGGAATGAATGCAGGAATGGTTAAGGAGAGGTGAATACAAACCAAGAGATGAAAGGTTAATATTGGCAGCACAAGATAGTGGGCCACTTACTTGTTGGTTTACAAAGTCCATTGAACATGTGGGAGAAACTGAGAAATATAGGTTTTGTAAAACAGAATTGGAAACAGTTGCACACCTCACTGCTGGCTGTGACATACTAATGGCAGAAGGACTGTATACTGAAAGGCTTAATAATGTGGCAAGACTGTTGCATTGGGAATTGTGCAAACATTATGGTACTGAAGTGGCTGAAAAACACTGGAAAGCCACAAAGCTTCAAGAAAATAATGAGGTTTACATCACATTGGTTCATAGATCAGTACTAGGCTACCTGCCCTTGTGGGACATTTTAAGCCTAGCCAATTATCCCATGTGAGAATTGAACCCTGCACCTTGTGTATGCAAGGTAAACACCTTAACTACTATGCCAACCACCCATCCACATGGGATCATCCATTACCAACCATTCAAAAGATAGATGCTAGAAAAGCAGATATAATGACCCAAGAAAAGAAGACAAAAGTAGCATTGATCATTGAAATTGCCACACCCAGTGACTACAGTGTCTTGTGTACAGAGAGACACAAAGTCATAAAATATCAGGATTTTCAGGCAGAAACAACAGCAATGTGGTAGAAAGATACCTAGATAGTTCCAATAGTAGTAGGAGCAATGGGTCTTATAAAAAATAATCTACAATCATGTTTAGATGTTACCAATACATGTAACTCCATACAAATTGTAGAAGGAGTCATTACTAGGCACATTGCAGGTGCTGCAAAGAGCACTTCTGGCTGACATCAAAAATTGAAACAATACTAATTTCATGAACTTTAATCATACTTTGACATAGGAATGGGGTTCATTCCCATCATGGTATTAGAAACCCAAAAGATTTGGAGAAATTAAAAAAAGCGAAAGCCTGATCATCCTTGCATAACATCAATAAAAATAGCTAATGCACACTATAAACATAGATATACAGGATACCTTTGTCTGCCAAACAATGCATAATGAGGAACCATACTTTATAAGATGTTTACATTCTTATATTTCTTCCGCTTTTGGCTATACAGAAATTACCAGCACAAATACTGTCCCATATTCTCTTCTGCTAGACTCAGTACCCATCGTCCTAACCTAGCGATTGTTCTGTCATCCAATGAAAGATTTTACTGCATGTGCATTTTAGATGTCATGTTGTTTATAGTTTGAAAGAGTTATCTTGTTTTCTATATAAAATACATCACAAAGAAAATTTTGATATCACAGATGAAAGTTTCTTTTTTTTCATATTCTGTGAATCGATGTCCATTAATTCAAAATCTATAAGGTCTTTGGAAGAGAAGCATTAGACTTGTTGGCTTTTACTTTTGTTCTAGGTTATGAGACATTTTGCCATAAGATAAGCCGATTGTTTGCATGCTGATAATGGATTGTACTAGATAATGCTGGACACAGTAAAATATGTGTCTATTTATTAACTTGTATGGGCAGAAAATACTTCCAGAATGACTCCAGCCAAAACTGACAGTGTGGCTTATTATACACCACTGCACATCTTATGACTCCAACAAAAGCCATACAATACTGTCATTAGAATGTTGCCATCATGACAGCACATCTGGAAATGTCATCTTAGAGAAGGAGATAGGACTAGACTCATTTTAGGTAACTGGCACCCTGTAACAAGTAGGGCACATATAACTGTAACTCCTAAACCTTCCAAAAAATAACTGTGAAAGTTAAGTTTGGAATTTGCTGCTACATCATTAAAGCATTTCTGTAGGAGGAATTGTGTCACTCACTATTCCCTAACTGTACTTTAGAGCTCCATGGTCGCTGTACCATGAAGTAGTTGATTTTTCTGAGATGACCACTTTCACATTTAGCTGTATTCTTCCCACTGCCAAAATAATAGACTTTCTATTTTGACATTTGCAGTTATGGTCCCTAAAATTGCAAAAGACTCTCTATTCTGAGTGTCACATTTATGATCTCTAGAATTACAAGTAATACCAGATAAATATGAAGATTTTAAAAAGGGCACTTTGTAAACCATAGGGTTGTTTTAATTACTATAATTGTGATATTGTGATTTTAAGTGTAGCACAAATTACTGTCTTGCTAAACTATATGATATAATCATGCTTGCTAAGTATCTGCAGAGAGAGAAATGAATTAAAGTAGATAAAGTAATCAAACTAAAACTTTGCAGTTGATAGTTTAAGTACACCTATCTGCAAAGTAAAGAAAGTTTGGCAGTTTCAGATTGCATAAAGTTTATATTCATACAAATCAAACAAATCTTTATTATGTACGAATACACACACATATCAAAGAAATATTTGTGTATTTAACAAAAGGATACTCTTACCTGCCATGGCTTGAAATTATCAATGTTTGAACAAGTTCGGTTAGCAAAGGGACTATTGCTGATTTTGCAGGAGATCAGACCATGTAAGGCAAGTGCTAATGCATTTACTGCTTTATAGGTATTATACGCATATCTGTAGTCAAGCATATTAAACTTCATCAGGTAGTATTTATCTAGCTTCTCTATACCTGTGCAAAGCACTTGTGTTCTGTTACCATCTTCACCCTGTAAATGAGCGTCAGTTGACCAATAACAAGCAAATATTTTTTCCCAGAAAGCTCTAATGAAAATGTCATCTGGAAATGTAGAAGGGTGGAGACTAAGAAGAAACTCAGTGAGTCCAGGAATCAGGCCTCTATGGACTGCAAGTCCTAAGGTGCCATTAAGGATCTTCCACAATTCTTTGATTGCAAAAATTGGAGTGAACATCCAAGCAGCTGTTGCCAGCCAGACTTTTCCTGTAATATTCTGTTTGTCTATCTCTTCCATAAATGGCACAAGCTCATTCATTGTAGCATACGCAATGACAACAGTCACTGACAGTTTCTTGATTAGCTCAATAGCGGTATGTATACCTTTCTGTGGATTACTTGATGAAATTATTTCTGTGAAAGCTGTACAAACTCCATTGAGTGCCAGAGCACTTTTCACATTTTGACTACCCAAAATGCCATACTCACTGTCTGATGCTATAATCCCTATCCATTTCCAACCAAAATGTGTGACTAAATGGACTAGGACAGGGAATTGAAATTTATCATTTGGTATTGTCCTTAGAAATGATGGAAATTGATACTTATCACTTAACATTTCAATTGTTGACCCATAGCTAATCTTAAAAAGAAAAAAATAAACAGCTGAATACTTTAACATGCAATATGGAATTATAAAATAAATCATCAACTGTTAAAATGAAAATGGTACAACTGTTTTTCTTCCTTATGTCAAAACATGCATGATTCAATTATATCAGCAAATGCATTGTGCTTATTTTAGAGAAGCATTTACAATATCATAATGAAGACATACACAACCCTGCAGCAAATAGTGAATCATTTTGCTTTGTGGAATGCCTTAGTGCAAATACTTTATGCAGAAAAAAAGCTTTGCCAAAACTACACCCAATGAAACATAAATAAGTCTTTTTATGCAGGCGGGCAAGTCTCACTGCACCTCATATATGGGGGCCGGGGGAGACCGCCACACAACCTAACTTCTATAAACAAACTCCACAGTCACATCACACAACAGTAGAGAAAACTTCATCTTCAACAATCACCAAAGGTTGTTCTCAGCAAACCTTATTTGTTAAAAAAGTATTCAGTCTAAAGGCATTTGGCAAATTAACTGGCTCATCGGGAATGCTGCCATATTTATGGCAGAGATAGAGAAACTGTTATGGCTTACTCTTCAGTAGTCAGAAACTGAGGTATCTGTCTGCTGTACTGTTGATGAAGTCTAGGAATGGTGATATGTGCAAAACAAGGGGTAAAACTGCAATTTCCTATCAATTGGTCCAAGTTACGTTTGACTAGGGTTATGGATGAGATTTGTTTCATAATGATGGGAAATATGTTCCAAAGAAAGGGAAATTTGTGAGACCTATACCTGTCCTGCCAATGTATCCTGTTTATGTCACAAACAAGATTTAGGTCCTTAGAATGGGCACTTCTGATGGAATTTGTTTTGTAGATATTCTATCACTGTGGAATCAGTGGATGCTTTGTAGGCTAGACATAGATCGCCATACAGCATTCCATACGAGACTGAGTACATGGAAAGGACTTTGAGATGGTCTGCATAGGACTTGTTCTTTATTCCTTGTATTCTTTTTGTGAGGAACTTCTCTGGACTCTCAAGATGTTTTAAATGCCTAGTCAGTTATATGCTGAAGGGTGCATTTTACTCACTGATTGGTCTGATGAGAGCTACGTACAGTGGAATAATGAACTCCTTGGATCTGGATGCCGTACCTTACTTATAAGTTGTACAATGTCCAAATGATTTTCTCACCACAGTAGACATATGGTTGTGAAATATCAGCTTACTGCTAATATGAAATCCCTGATACCTGACCACTGGGTCTACACTTAGGGATGTATTATCAATGTGTTCATTTCCAGGAGTGGCCATCTTTCCAAAGGGTACTATTATGCATTTTTACACATAGAGTTTTAGTCCATGGGTCTATTACCAGTTGTTTGTATGGGTCAGGCCATCTTGAAGGGTATATTTGTCTTTAGGGGATTCAATGATCATGCCTAGTTTGCAGTCATCTGTATACTTGGCCAGCCAGAGGCCCTTGACATTTCCCTTGACTTCAGAGAAGAAGATGACAAAAAGGAGAAGGTACGACACCTATCCTTTTCAGACTTTGTTAGTGACTGGTGTTTTTATGGAGGTAGACTTTTCTATCCTAACATCTTGTGTTCTATCACTTAGCCATTTGGGTATCCATCAAGTGATGTATGGGTCTGTGTCTAATTTTTTAAGTTTATCTGCAATGCCCAACTTTGATATTGTGTTGACTGCCTTGGGCAGGCTAAGGGTTGCAGTGTGCACTGTCTTGCCATAGGTTCATAGGTTCATAGGTAAGTACTAGGCTATCTGCCCAAGGGTATTTATAAGCCTAACCAGAATGTTTTGGCTTTCGCCACCCCCTTAGATTAGTTCCCTGTGCCTCTGTCCAGCAGAGCCATTAGTTCCCTGCACCACTGTCCAGCAGAGCCACTGCAGTGATCCCTGGGGTAAATTTTCTGTTTCCCATCTACTTGTCAAGGTTTCTCTTGGAGTGTTAGTGAGGGGCTCTGCCTGATGTATATTGGAATCCTGTTCCAAAGCATGGGGAGTCTCTGAGATAGGAATCTATCCCTCCAGCATGTCCTATTTATTGTTGTGGTGAGGTTTATATCTCTAGAGCATGTGGCTCTCCGGGATTTGTTTTTTTTCTCAAGTGGAGCATGTCCATCAATTCTGGGTTGGACATGGCCTTGTATGTCAGGCAGGGATCACCTCTGAGTAAGCGGTATGCAACCGAGTACAGCTGGAGTTTCTTGAGTCAGGCTGCATAGGGCATCTGTTTGAGGCCAGTAATCCTCTTGATGAGGTACTTTTGTGGCCTTTGCAGCTGTTGCAGGTGTCTTGTAAGGTACATCCCAAATGGGGCATTGTATTCTATGATGGGTCTAATGAGTGATGAGTAGAGAGGCACAATAACCTCTTCTGTTCTAGATGCGAACCCTTTTGTGATTAGGTGGGCCACATAGAAGGATTTTCTAACCACCTTGGCAATATGATTATCAAAGGAGAGATTACTATCTACTTGCTCCCCAGATCCCTTATTACATTTTCTGTATTTAGGGGACTACCACCTATGTGGTAGTTTGCAGGTACTTTGTTTTTTCTAAAGGGGAAGACTATGCACTTTTTGGCATTTAGCTTGAGGCCATGATTTTGACACCAGGTATCCGTCTCAGTGAGACCCATCTGGAGGGTGTATGTATCAGCCGGAGAATCAGTTATGGCCCCTAGTTTGCAGTTGTCTATGAACCTGGTCAGCCATAGTCCTCCTATGCTTGCCTGTGCCTCTGAGAAATATATACCGAACAGGAGGGGTCCTAGGACTGAGCCCTGGGGGATTCCACTTGTAACCATTTTAGAGACAGATGTAGAGCCTGTAACTCTCAATATGTGGGTTCCATCCATAAGCCAGTTGGCAACCCATCATTATGTTCAAGCTGGTGAGCTGGTCTATAATACTAGAATGGAGAATAGTGTCGAAAGCCTTTGCGATGTCTAGGTAGGCTGTGTGGACCTCCTTTCCCTCATCTAATGCCTTGGTAACCATCTCAAAGAAGTCCACCAGGTTTAGGAGGCAAAACCTGCCCTTAACAAAGCCAAACTGGGTAGGGCCCAAGGTTTGGAGATTCCCAATGTCTCTGTTAATGAGTTCCATGGTGATGTGTTCCATAGCCTTGCAGACCAGGCTAGTCAGGCTTATAGGGTGATAGTTCCCAGGGTCTGCTCTGGCTCCACCATCGTTGAGTGGGATAACTGTTGCTGTGCACCACTCTGTGGGTACATAGCCTGTAGATAGGCTGAGTTTGAACAGTGTGTTTAGGTGTGGGGTTAGTTCATTTTGGAGCTCTTGTAAGACACAGCCTGGGACACTGTCCGGTCCCATTGTAGCTGTGTTTTTGGCTTTGGATAGGGCTGTTTTAACCTGTGAATCTGTGATTGATGGGGCCCTACATTCTTCTGGTATGGTAATGGGCCCTTTAGGGGGTGAGACGGGGCTGAAGTTTGCACTAAACCTGTCTGCCAGAATGTTTGCAATATCAGTCGGTTCAGTGTATTTTGTGCCATTCTGAACTAACTCAGAGCAGATCTGAGAGTTTCCACTTAGGTTCTTGACATAGCTAAAGAAAGCTTTGTGGTTATCTTTGGAGTCATTGGCAATTTTTCTTTTGAAACTAGCCTTGGATGATTTAATGAGGGATCGTAGTTTCTTGCTGATACTGATCAGGGATGTCTTTCCTTCTTGGGATTTTACTCTTTTCTGTACTAGTTTCCTCCTTCTGTTGTATATCTTGTTTATGGCAGGGGTCCACCAGACTGTTTCCTTTTCTTGGAGGAGTGAGTCTTGGTTTTACTTGGGATAGCACAATCCATGCATTCCTGCAAATCCTCATAGAGTGCCCTTGTAAAGATTTCAGCAGCTTGGACAGCATTGTCCTTTAGCATGGGGGCTGTGAACCTTTCCACCTCGGTCTTAAGTAATGTGAAGTTTGCTTTTGAAAAGTTTTTCATGGTGGTTTCCTTAATTGTGGTTGGGGGTGGAATGTGGATATCCAGAGTGATTAGTCTATGGACTGATCTAACCAGCAAGGGGTTGACTTTCGGTGTGGAACGCCGGTCGCCCATGTTGGTGATGGCCAGGTTCAATATGTTGTTCCCTCTGGTGGGGGTGTTGACCAGTTGATCCAGGGCATTCAAGTTTATAAATTCTAGGAAGCGTTGGGCAAGGGAGTTAGTACTTGAGTAGTTATCCCAGTTTATGTTTGGGTAATTGAAATCACCCAGTATTAAGGTGTTTGGTAGGACCTTCATATTTCCCTGTGTCTCCAGAAATGCTGAATGGGGGTCCTGGGCCATGGTAGGTGATCTGTAGCAAGCTACAATTTGAACTGCAGTTTTGCCCATTGTTAGTTGCACATGGGTGATCTCTGATGCATTGTGCTGCGCCACTGACCTGGAGGTGTGGGTATCCTTGATGAATATGGATACACCCCCGCCTTTTGTGTTTCGGTCCTGGTTCTGTGGCCGAAAGGTATTGTATGAGTTATAGCCTAGTAGTGCTGGGGTGCTCTCAGTAGCCTTAAACCAGGTTTCTGTTACTGCACAGATGTCGATGTTCTCCATACTGAGGAGTGCCTCGAGTGCATGCATTTTGAGGTTTAGACTTCTGGCATTGAGTAGCATTATCCTCAGTTTTTGGTTACTTGTGCTATTTATGGTGGTGGGTTTGTCTTTTGAGCCTTGCCTAAAAAAGGCACTATGGGGACGGCAAGATCATTGGCCAGTATTCAAAAACCTAAGGGTGACAGGTGCAAGTCATCTCTTGCGAAGCAACGTGGCTTGTCGAGCATGTCATCCCAGGCAGACAGATACTGCATCCCCTTTGAATGACACCAGAAACTTAGTCAGTTGTTGGAATTGATCATTTTTTCTTCATACAGTGGCATCATTCTTGATGAGGGCAGGATGCTACTCAGGGTCAAGGTCATACCGGCCTGGGCTACATGATCAGGGAGCTCTTCCATGTCTCTTTTCATGTAGTCCAGGGAGGTACGTCTCAGGTCATTCACACCAACATGGACAATGACAGAGTTGTATTTGTACTTGTTCTGGAGTGACCTGAGTACTTGTGTTATGTGGCGGATCCTGGCACCCGACAGGCAGCTAACTGTAACCTTCTCCTTGTCCAGCCTAGTTAGTGGGACATCAGTGTGCCTGACTATAGAGTTGCCTATTACTAGTGTGTTGGGTATGTTATTTTGCATTAAGGTATGTGATTGCGTGGCACATTGATTATGTGAAGTATGTTTTTCATAGTTGGTGATGGGGTGTGGAGGTTGCTTGGATGTCTGCTTTGGAGGTCTCTGTTGCTTTTACAGATTTTTATTTAGAGCCTCCAAGTATGTTTTCATATATTCATGTGTGTTATTTGCCAGTGTTGGTTTATTAGGTCTATGTGAGACTACTGGTGTGTTGCAAGTATTACCCTTCTCCTCTTGACTGTCAGTTCCAGTCTTAGGTTGAGAGAGCTTTGCCTCCAATTTGGCTGTATAATTGCATCTCTCGCATATATTCATGTTCGGTGGTAGGAGGAGAGGGTTGTCTGTGTACATGAGGCAGTTGTAACATTGCCTCAAAATGCCCAGATTCACCAGTTGGACTGGGGAGTACACCGGAAACTGCCCTTTGGACATGCCTGAATAGGTAGAGTAACACACAGCATTGCTGACATTTTTGAAGAAGTCCACTAGGTTAAGTAAGCACAAGTTTCCTTTGACAAAACTAAACTGGGCAGAGTCCAGTGTCATTGTTTTATCAGATCCATGATATTTCCTTCCATGGCCCAGTGTATGAGACTAGTCAGATTTATGGATCACTAGTTTCATGGGTCCATGAAAGCCTCCCTTTCTGTTGAGTGATAACCATTGCAGTCTTCCATTTGTTTTCAACAAGCTTGTCTAGAGACAACTGAAAACTGTCTTAACATACTAGGTCATTCTCCATTAATTGACCTAGAGATACAATATGTTTATCACAAAAAATATATAAATCAGTTTAACAAATGTGCAAAAGTGTGCTTGTTGCTTTGATCTCTTTTGTAATATGAATGTTTCATCTGAGACTAATACACATTGTAATAACACCAGACATGGCACAAGAAGTCATATTCAGAACCAAAACAGCTGTTTTCATTTGTGAATGCCAACCAATACAGCAGGGATATCAAGCTGAAGTGCCAGTTTTCAGTATGTTTGGACATTCATTGGAAAAATCCTCCCCTTTACAGTGTGTATGCATGAGCTGGGCCAAATTTACATATGAATACCTCCTCTCTGGAACACCTGGAGAAACTGGACTTGTTTCTACAAGACTGGTAGCCATTTTGGTGTCAAGTATCATAGGCAGCCAAAATGCTATGGAAAAGATACAATGGGCCACCAGATTAGTACTGTGAGTATAATTATATAACTGTGTGCATGTGTGCATTACAACATCTCCCAGCCTACTGCTAGTTGAACCTTGATCACCATTAACTGAATAAGTATGGTAGTCAGATCCTTTCCAGTGACTGATCGGAGTAACCACTTTCTTTTTTAAACTGCATGTCAGCCTGGAGGATCAGAGAATAAATAATACAATGTCATAATATATGACCATGAAAAATATAGGCATGCTGTATAATTCTCAGATGATTAGAATACAGGAAATCAAGAGAGATAAAGTGAGCCATTGTCATGGGCAAGCTCAGTTTAATGATGACTGTGGTCTGGATCTGTAGTTTACCATACTGACTTTGCTTTCTCTAATTTGACACCCCAATGTAGAGTAGACACTTTTATTCTTTCAAAGTTCTTTGGTGTATATCAGAAATTATTCAGTCAAAAATTTTGTAAAATGAATTAGAACATTAGTTGTAGTAATAAGCATTGTGATGTATTTTCTTCAGATGACAATGTAGACATGAGACTACAGTGGAAACTGTAATTGGCATTTCAGAACAGATCGAAATTCTACAAGCCTGTGTGTGTTTAACATAAATAAGCAACAATGAAGTCACTATGCAAGCCTAGCAGATAAACAGAGAGTTAGGTAGAATGTGTTGATTTATCACTGAATATTTGGGGGCTTCGCACACCATTTAAATGCTAAGTAATCTTAAAAGTAGCATAAAGTACCAGAGTAATGCAAGAGTAAGGAAATTTCACCTATTGATGAAGGGAAACGACTATTGTTACCCTTGCACGGAGCCCTGAGGACTTGTGTCCAATTCCACTGGTACCTCCACTGCTATTTTATAATGCAGTTTTGGATTTTATTGTTTTTCATCCCATATGATAGGTATACACAAATTTACCCTAGGAGTTATCATGTGTAACTATAAATGAATGGGGAGGTGAGGCTCATTAAGAAATTGAAGATGCAAATGATAGATTTCTGACTGCAAAAAGAGAAACTACCTTTAGCAGACTACCTCACAAGGAGCATTTGTAATGCAGGGCAGATAACAGTACTGTACCTTTTCTTTGAAGGGCTTGAGGGAATGAGAGATAATAAAACACCTGGTTTAATAGGAGGGAGCTTTAAAATGGTATGCGTCTATAATATAGAATCACTAGAAGTAGCCATATGGAGAAAAAGCCATGAGCTACAAATGAGTATTCAGGTCTCTGGCCATATTGAAATCTAGAGTATGACATTACCCAAATCGTTCCACTATACATATTCAGCCACAAGGCAGGAGTGTACAAAAGTATACATTTATAAATATCTGACCAACTAGCAGCCAACTGGGGTACAAATGCAATGACTGTCCCACATTTGCTATAAGACCATGGTCACATTATTGTGATGACTGATACCTTGCAGATAAAAAAACATATACATGGTGAGCTGTACATACTCTTGAATTATTTGCCTAGGACAGAGAAAATTAAATACTCTGTTAGAGGGTACTGTTGTCAGAACATAAAGGCAGAGCATGAATTTATAAAATGTTGGGAAAAGTTTAAGAGGAAAATTGAGTCAATGTCAGAATTTTAAGCATATTAACCATGACTGAAGTTGCTTGCAAATGCAGTCTCAACAATTTAGAGATATTATCACTGTCAACACTTATTGACCAGTGCAGATCTGCCAATTACTGCAACACCGATAATTTTAAACTCGGACAAGGTAGAGCTGCACAGAGGAACACCTCATTACTAGCTAATTACGTCTCTCTGAGTAGAACACTAAGGTGTCAGATCAGACCAGAATATTGATTGCAGCAATTGTCTGCACATCACAGTTTTGCAGGCACCTCCCAGTACACACACACACACACACACACACACACACACACACACACACACACACACACACACACACACACACACACACACACACACACACACACACACACACACACACACACACACACACACACACACTCACAACCACATCCATGCAGTTACATGGCTTCAAAGCTCCTATAGACACACTCACAGGATCATTCACTCACACTTCCTCACAAACACACACACGCACATACACACACACACACACACACACAAACACACACACACACACACACACACACACACACACACACACACACACACACACACACAAACATACACCCATGCACATATTTCTGCAACATCCTACAAACATGCACACTCACATCAGAACACAAAAATACACAGCAAAACAGCTTTGTGCTACTTACCTGTAGACACTCTCTAAAGGCTGAGACCAGTCCTTATGAGAGAATGGGAGTACACCATCAAAATATATTGTATATCTTTTCTTCATCTTAAGAAAAATTACTTGGTTGCATTATTCCAATGCTGCCAAATTTCTAAGGGAGAATACATGGCATAACAGCCTTAACCATAACCCCAGGCTGCCACATTTGTATGTAGCTTCACCTGCAAGGTTGCTGTCCATGCTGCGGCTAGTTCCTGTGCCATAACATAGGAATTGTCTCTGTATTGTTAGGTCTTACCATGTTGTGGAGAACTTTGGTGTACAGGGTTTGCAAGCACAATATGTCTTTTAGAATCCCAGAGAATGGGCTTCAGATTAAAACTCTTTTACTGAGTGAACAGGATGTCTTTCTAAAAGTTTATAAATAAAAGGAATAATAACTGAAGTGCAGAAAAATATCCCCAGGTTTCAGCAAGCTCTGCATGGCATGCAGGAATAGCGCAGGAGCTGCTGGAGGCAATATGGCCTCCATGCGATCCAGGAATAAGCTCCCGGGACGTGCACGAGCGCTCCTGCACTATTCCTGCAAGGACACAACTCCTGTATGCAAATTACCTTATTTGCAGGTGAAAACCATGCAAATGAGATTAATTTGTGATCCAGGAAGCTGGCAGCCTGCCATGAAGGACTAGTGTAGTCTGCAGAAATGTACTCGGTTAGTAACCGAGTACATTTCTGCAAACTACAAAACGAAGCAATGACAGCTCCAAATAAAGGGTGCATACTATGTGGAAACCGTGCCAATGGCCAAATATATGGCCATTGGCATGGAAAACAGTTGCAAAAAATAAATAAATAACTTAAATTTTTTTTAGCCAATTTCGACTGTTTAAGCGTAGGGCAGCAGCCCGCAAACAGGATCTGGCCAAAAATTAAAAAAAAAACTTGAAATAAGCATTCTATCCAAAATCACAATTTTGGCAATATACTCAATGGCAGGCAGAAGACAACATGGCCAGTGAATAGTGGTTGCTAAGGGAGAAGGCTCAGTGTGGGACTTGTAACTAGGCATTAGCAGGCAATGATACTCAATCCTAGATCCCCCCTCAAGGCTAGCCTGCACTGAACCGTGTCAGTACAGGAAGACTATGGTGCAAGCCTAAAAGCTAACCGACATCATAGAGGGGTATGTCAGGCATACTATAAGCTTATTGGAACCCTGTGGCTTGGGTTTGCCCTTAGCTTAGCAGAGCTGAGCAAGGGGGTGTGTCTGAGGCTGCCTAGCACTCTTTACATTGCCTAAACGGGTGTGCACACTGCGCACCGTGTTTTAAAAGAAAATAAAAAAAGTAAACCAGGAAATAGCAGCTCTGTGCACATCTGAGCCCTGTGTTTGTGCGGCGCACACCTGGGCTTAAACAGGAAGGCAATGGGAAGGGAAAACAGCAGTAGGAAGGTAATCAAGGAGAACTAGCATAGCTGGCAGGTGAAATGTATCAGAATCAGCTAATTGTGCAGACAGCAGCCCAGCCAAGCACGCCACTATAAACTATGCAAACACCTTTCCACCTGGTTTTTCCCACAAACTCTACACCACCTGTGTACCCAAGTGGGGAAATTTTACCAAACAAAAGCAACAAAATGAGAAGGGCTGCAGCGGCTATCATAATTCAACATGTGGAAGAGGTTGAGGGTGGTGAGGATAAGAATGCTGATGACCAACCCACAGCGAGGAGAAGGAAAAGAGGGTACAGACCCAGGGTAACCTACCAGGGGCTACATAAGCCGGAGATAGTGGAACACTATAGGGTGGACAGGGTCCTCCTACAGCAAATTGTTGAGCTGTGCCGGCCACACCTCACACAGAACCAACAGAGGGGAACCCATCCCAGTGTATACAAAGGTATGTGTAGGTCTAAGAATACTAGCCACAGGTACCTTCCAAAGGCCAAATTGAGATATCATGGGGATCTCACAGGCATCAGCATCCAGGGTACTCCACCAGTTCCTGGATGCCACGTCAGCACTTGCCGGTGAGCACATATATTTCCACAACACCCGTGAGGCGTTGGCCAGTAATATGCGTCTCTTCCACCAAATAGCAGAATACCCTAAGGTAGTGGGTGCTATAGACTGCATGCACATACTCATGAAAGCACCACTTAGTGAGTGGGGTAGGATCTACATCAACCACAAGGGCTTCCCCTCCATCAACTGCCAGGTCGTGTGCGATGCCCAGGGCATTATAATGAATGTGTGTGCTGGCTACCCTGGAAGCTATCACAACTCCCACATCTGGAATCTGATGATGCTGTACCAGAGATTTGCCCAGTGGGGACATCCCTTACAGCCACCTAGTGGGGGATGCTGGTTATGCACTGGAGCCGTGGCTGATGACACCCATCAGAAATGCACAAACACCCGAACAAGAACTCCATAATGAGGCACACGCACAGACCAGAATCATATTAGAGCATGTGTCTGGGATGCTCAAGTCATGGTTCTGGTGCCTGGATACATCCGGTGGAACCTTGCAGTACTCACCAGCTACATGTACCCAAATTGTCATCATATGTGCCATGCCACACAATATGATCCTGTGGAAACAGCTGCAGCAGGAACAGCATGGGGAAGGGCCACACAGCCCACCACCATTGCCAAGGCCTGCACAGGCACAGAGTGACTTGGAGGAGGAACAATCTGAACCTGCTCCAGTAGGCAGAAGGAGGTGTGCCCAGTATGCCCAGGTCATGGAAAAGAGGCATCACATAGTAGGGACCCAGGGAATGATACCTCTCTCTGACTTGCACATACAGTAAAAGGGATGCCAAACATGACACTACCTGTGCTTAACCATGTATAGGGAATGTATAGTGTGCATCTGACATAGTCAGCCCTCCAGCACCATTCTCAGTACTGGCACAGCCACAAGGTAAGTCACTCTTCCTACCAATTGCCGAATGGAGTAGTATGTGTTGTTACTTGTATCTATGGTATGGATGTGAGCATGCAAGGGAATCAGGTGGCTGAATGGGATGCCAGCAGATAGTAGACACCTATAGTGGCAGCATGAGATCTGTAACAAATACTGATGTCACTATAGTATCCAGTACTAGACAAGTGACAAAACTCACTGCAGGAAATGTGCTGAGCCCTGCCAGCATCCACACCACTGGATCAATAATGACAGAAAGTATTGGCATGAACACCTTGCACACCTGCCCTGTCACCCCAGGGGAATATAGTGTATTGCAGTCTGGGACTGTAGGAATGACAGAATGCAATGGCCTCCTACAGCTGGCCTGCATCACTACCAAATGGCCTACAGTCCTCTGCCAAAGGCCTGTGTCTCACCCGTACTGCCAATTTATGTTATGTCATGGACTCCCAAATAACAACATAACACAGTCCACAGAACCCAAATGCAAGGCCATGTGGACAAACCTCAGTGACATGTCCACCATGTCCTACTGCATGAACTGTGGACCAACACCAAATTACTGCTGGGGTGAGGTGATAACTATAGGGAACATATCAGATAATGCTTGCATAATGTATGGAACAGGATAGAATAATAGAGGGGGGTAGGAGCATGGGCAGCATGGAGTGTGTGAAGTCCGAAACTCAGTCATGTGCACTTGCTATCCCTGCCTGCAAACACAGGAATGGGTGGCTACAAACTTACTCATAAACCACAATGTGAAGGGGTAATGTCCAGAATTATGACCCCTGCCTCTGGGTAACCTGTGTGAATCTGTACAGCTGTGAGGTATGGCCACAGCAGGATATGGCCATACTGTCACGTTGATGGATGTACAAGCATGGGATCCTCAGCCACCACTGTACCAAGGTGCTGAACCATTTACACAGACCCAGCTGCAAGTGTCTGCAGCTTTTCCTCCAGAATGGTATGATTGTGCAAGAATATGTAGGCTGCTGACCACAATATTGGACACAGCTGCATTCACCCTGTGTTCCCCAGGACATCACTGCAAGCAAATATGTATACCTGACAGTATTTGATGACACAATATATCACAGTATAAAACAGTACATATGTCTGAATATCTCTGCTAACACCAGGACCATGTAGCAGAAGCAGCACAGACACAATTACCTACAGTAGCCCACTATCCTTTGCCCATTTAGACCCCTATTGTCAACTGCTCTACAGATATCCTGCAGAAACAGTTTTCTAGCTGTAGGTGCAGATCACAAAAATCTGCACTAGAGTACAATCTACCTGGAATGCATTCACATATTCAATACAGATGGTCATACTGGGCATGCTCCCACACTTAAAATGAAGGCCATGTCAGACAACAAAATACTGAAAGATCATACTGGGCATGCTCACACACTTAGAGAAATGAAGCAGGTTTGGCAAAAACAGTGGACCATACATATCTGACAGTCACAGATGTTAGTGCATACACTCCTCAGTACACACCAGTCATGCTTTGCACACATATTGGATAGGAATACACACATATATCCAAGGACAACACACTATAATCAGCCAAAAATACACCTACATGGATTTGTGGAAGAGAGTGACAGTGACAAAGTGGGCAGCTGTGGTGGTGCAGTGGTGAACATTGCCACCTCACAGCAAGAGGTTCTCCGGTTCGATTTTTGGCTGGGGTGCCTTCTGTGTGGAGTCTGCATGTCCTCCCTGTGGTCGTGTGGGTTTCCTCCGGGTGCTCTGGTTTCCTCCCACATCCCAAAGACATGCTGTAGGTGGATTGGACACTCTAAATTGGCCCTAGGTGTGAGTGTGTGTGTGTGTGTGTGTGTGTGTGTGTGTGTGTGTGTGTGTGTGTGTGTGTGTGTGTGTGTGCCATCTGTGGAAGTTTGTGCACTGGGCTGGCAACTCGACACTGTAAAACTCTACTGCCAATCATGAGCAGGCAGGTGATCTGCTGTGGTGACCCCTAACTGGGAAAAAGCTGAAAGAAGAAGAAGAAGAAGAATTGACAGTGACAAAGTGCCTCCCATCATGAGGCCTGTCCCACCCAGCACACATCCAATTGGCTAAATCCGCATGATCTGCAAATGTCAATCACCGTAAACATTTGCCTCTGGTGTCCCTCAGCACTATAGTGTCTGTGGTGCTTGTGCTAACTGTGTAACATGACTGTACAAGTCAGTAGTCATCTAGCAGTTGTATACGGGTCTATATCATATGAGCGAATTGCACAAATTGTGAACGCTCAGAATATCGAAAGTACCAGATCTCGAACTTCCTATTGTGGGGGGCTGCACCCCCCCCCACCCCCGGTAAATATATATTACAACTTTTAGATCGCACTACAATGAGGAAAGGGCAAATATTCCATTCTACACTCTACCGCAATCTCAGAAAAAACACTTCAAGGTCTGGTACGTTTGATATTATGAGCGTTCGCAATTTGTGAAATTCGCTCATATGATATAGACCCATTGTATACATGTACCTGTGGAATATAAACCCATGTTTGCCTGAGTGTTGTGAGTCTGCTACTAGATGAATGGGTTATGGCTAATGCACACACACACCTCACTCCCCATTTCCCTACTATGGCAAGCCTGCTGATGTCTTCACCTTGAAATATACCTTTGGGGAAGTAGTAGTCCAGTAATCTCTGTGGTGTGTCCTGTAACTGCATAATGCTGTAGTGCACTGTACTAGTTAGGTAGGAGTTCTAATCCTCGACGTGTGTGTGTGTGTGTGTGTGTGTGTGTGTGTGTGTGTGTGTGTGTGTGTGTGTGTGTGTCTGTTTGTCTGTGTAGGAATCAATGCTTTTTAAGACAGTCACACTGATTACACTTTCAAATGCCCTACTGTGGCAGGGCTGTTGATGTCATTCACTTTGAAATACACCTTTGGGGAAAGAGTAACACAGTAATCTCTGGGGCATGTCCTATAATGGCGTAATGCTGTAGTGTGATATATTAGTTCGGTAAGAGTTCTATTCCCAGACATAGCAAGTGTAAATGTTTGTGTGTATGGTTGTTTGCCTGTGTAGGGGATCAATGCTTTCTAGGCCAGTCACACTCACTGCAATTTCAAATGCCCTACTTTGGCAGGGCTGCTGAAGTCATTCACTTTGAAATACACCTTTGGGGAAAGAGCAGCCCAGTAATTTCTGTGGCATGTCCTATAACTGCGTAATGCTGTAGTGTGATATACTAGTTGGTAAGAGTTCTATTCCCAGACATGGCAACTGTGAAACTGTGTGTGTGTAGGGATCAGTGTTTGTTTGGCCATTCACAGTCACTACGCATTCCTAAAAATGGAGAACATCGATAACTGTGCAGTAACAGAGACCTGATCCATGGCTCCAGAGAGCACCTCTGCAATACCAGGTACAGCTCTCACCACACCTGTTGGCCACCAAACCAGGACCAAAACAATAAAGGTAGAGGAGTGTCCATATTCACCAAGGATAATCACACCACCAGGCTACTTGCCCAACAGAATGTGTCTGAAATACCCACGGTGCAACTAACAGTAGGTTAGACTGCATTCCAAATTGTATAGTTTGCCACAGATCCCCCACCATGTCCCATGATACCCACTACAGCTTTTGAAACATACTGTGAAATACTATGATACAAGTAAACACCCTAATACTGGGTGACTTACACAACCCTGCCACTAACTGGGAAAACTACTTGTGTACCAGCATGTGTGCCCAACTGTTCTTGGAAGTCATAATTCCCAATTCCCTGGATCAAGTAACACATAGTCCCACCAGAAGCTCAAATATCTTCAACCTGGAAATTACCAACATGGGAAATCAATGCTCCACACCTATGGTCAGCCCATCGGTGGTCAGGTCTGCCCATGAGCTAATCACCCTTAACATCAACATCCCTTCCCCACACCGCAGTAAGGAAACCTCTGTAACACACATCTCCAAAGCCAATGTCATGCTACACATGTCAAACATGACTAACGTCATGACACCCATGTAGATGGGAACTGAAAGGATGACTACTGAATTATACATGAAGGCACTGTACGAGCACATCCACTCGTGTATGAATTGTGCCATCCAATATACAACCAAAATGCTCCCCACAAAGAAAAGGAAGCCAGTGTGGTGGTCCCCTGCTATAAACATACTGTACAGCAAAAGGAGGAAATTGTTGCAGAAATGGGGGAATTTCCAGGATGCAAAATACTCCCTTACCAGCTACAGTAAGAGGCTGAGATCTCTCATAAGATCCACCAAAGCTACTTATGAACATAATATAGCCAAAAATGCCAAAGACAACTGCAAGCCGTTCCATAGCTATGTGAGGAATCTAAATGGCAATGCTCAGAAATGCTCTGAGCTACAACAGGATGGTATTAAATATACTGCTCCCAGGGATATTGCCAATATCCTGGCAGATCAATTCAGTGCCAACTGCACCCATCTCCCAACCTCAAAAGGGCCCATCTCAACATGGAAAGATTGCCATATTCCGGTAATAATGGCCACATAGGTAAAAAACACACTCTCCAGAGCTATGACAACAGCAGCCATGGGATAAGTTAACATCCCAGGCTGTGTACTACATGAGCTACAAACTGAACTGGCACCTCACCTACATGCCAAGTCTAATCATATCTACACCTCAGGAATCATGCCTACTATGTGGCACAGCTACAGTTATCCCAGTCAGCAAGGGGGGATCCACCTTGGATCCTGGGAACTACAGCCCCAGCAGTATGACATGCCTGATCTGCAAGGCCATGGAATGTATTATCATGGAAATTACAACCAAAACATTGGCAACCTGCAAACACTGGCCCCCAACCAGGTTGGGTTTGTGAAGGGCCGATCATGGTACCTCAACCTGAATGACAACTGTGAATCTGTCTTCAGAGCTGTGAACGAGGGTAAGGTGGTTCACACAGCCTATCTGGACCTCGACAAGACCTTTGACACCATCCCCCAGTCTGGAATCATAGATAAATGTATCAAGCTGGCCATTATTCCCTATGCCACCCAATGGGCTGCCAACTGCTGTACTGACAGAACCCACACTGTAAATGTAGGTGACACCAACCCTAGCCCCAGACAAGTGACAGTTGGATTACCTTAGGGTTGAGTCCTGGCACTGGCCTTGTTTGGCATCTACTGCTCTGAAGTACAGTCCAACAGTAAGGGACACTGGCAAACAAAGGTCACAGATGACTGCACATTGGGAGCCAATATTGAATCCCCACTTGATGTGGATATTCTACAGAAGGGCCTTACAGAAAGACATGCTTGATGCCTGAGCCATGGCCTCAAGATCAATGCCAAGAAATATATAGTTATCTCCATTGGGAACGGGCATGTACCTGTGAAGTACCACATAGGTGGCAGTACACTAAACACCTAAAGTATGATAACAGACTTAGGGACACTGGTGGACAATGGTCTCACCTTTGATAACCACATTGGCACAACAGCCAGGAAACATACCTATGTGGCATATCTCCCACTAAGGGCTTTACATCGAGGAAAAGGAGGCCATTGTCCCACTGTAGTCATCTCTCAGTGGACCCAGTACATACTAGAATGGCCTGTTACATATGTACCTTACACAACATCTGCAACAACTAGAGAGGCTGCAGACATACCTCATGAAATGAATCACAGGCCTACACCAGATGCCCTATGCTGACCATCTGAAAATCATCCAGCTATACTCTGTCACATATTGTGTTCTCAGAGGTGATCTCTGCTTAACATACCATGCCATGTCAAACCCATAGCTGTTGGACATGCTACACTTAAGGAATTCCAAACCCTAACAGCCACATGCACCAGGGATCCAAATCTTGTCATCACAATGAACAATACATGCTGGAGGGATGTGTTCCTGACCCAGAGACTCCCCAGACTCTGGAATAGACTGCCCATACATGTCAAGCAGAGTGCCTCTTTGGCCCTCTTCAAAAGGAACCTGGATGATTGGATGGGAGATAAGAAATTGACCCTGGGGGTTATGTCAGCTGCCCTGCTAGACAGGGGTGCAGGGAAGTCAATATTGTGGGAAGTCATAGCCAGGGAATTGTCATGTCTAGGCATGTATAGGCCCTAGGGCTGATAGCCTAGTATCAACGTATGAACCTATGAACCTATGAACTACACTTTCCATTGCCCAACCTTGGCAAGGTTGCTGATGTCATTCACTTTGAAACACACCTTTAGGGAAGTAGTAGCCCAGTAATCTCTGTGGCGCATCCTATAACTGTGTGATATACTTGTTAGGTAGGAGTTCTATTCCCAGACATGGCAAGTGTAGAAGTTTGTGTATATGTTTGTTTGTCTGTGTAGGGAGCAATGCTTTTGAGGCCATTCACTGTCACTACTTCCCCCATTACCCTTCTTTGACAAGCCTGCTGATGTCATTCACTGTGAAATACATCTTTGGGGAAAGGGTAGCCCAGTAATCTTCATTGCATGTCCTATAATTGTGTAATGCTGTAGTGTGATATACTACTTAGGTAGGAGTTCTATTCCCAGACATGGCAAGTGTAAAAGTTTGTGTGTGGGTTTGTCTGTCTGTGTAGGAAGCAATGCTTTTGAGGCCATTCTCAGTCACTGCAGCCTCCCTCAATTGGTCTTCTTTAGCAAGCCTGCTGATGTCATTCACTTTGAAATACACCTTTGGGGAAGGAGTAAGCCCGTAATCTCAGTGGTGCATGCTATGCTGCTAGTGTGATATACTAGTTAGGTAGGAGTTCTATTCCCAGACATGGCAAGTGTAAAAGTTTGTGTGTTTGTCTGTCTGTGTAGGGAGCAATGCTTTTGAGGCCATTCACAGTCACTACAACTTCCATTGCCTTACTTTGGCAAAAGCCTGCTGATGTCATTCACTTTGAAATACACCTTTAGGGAATAAGTAGCCCAATAATCTCTGTGGCGTGTGTTATAAATGCGTAATGCTGTGGTGAGATGTACTAGGTAGGCAGGAGTTCTAATCCCAGGCATGGCAAGTGTGAGACATGGTGTGTGTGTGTGTGTGTGTGTGTGTGTGTGTGTGTGTGTGTGTGTGTGTGTGTGTGTGTGTGTGTGTTTGTCATTTGTATCGGGTATGGAGGTGGCTGTGCATGTGTAACAACTGGACTCATTGTGGAGCGGGTTTTGCAAATTTCTTATATGATGGGCCTATTATATGTCACAATGCCTAGCTTACAAGGATAACAGATGGCAAACAGCAGAGAGGCTGGGGTAGATAATCAATACCCCTACATGTGACATCAAGGCCTGGCGAACAATATAGGCAATATTTGTATTACCTAGAGAACACTCTCAACCCATGTGTCATACACAAACACAATTGGCTAGGCAACAACCACTATGTTGGTAGTTCCCTGCAAATTGCCCTCAGATAGTAACCATGGTGTGATTGCAATAGACTACAGAGGGCATGGCACCCTATCCCATCCCTACAATAAGCACATAATTGCATACAGTGCTCCTTCACTATGTTCCCCACTGGATGCCTGCAACAACTGTAGAGCCAGCAAATGTAACCCACAAAGGACATACCATGCCTTATACACATGCCCTGTATGGACAAATGCCACTGACACCAGGGAATACCTGTATCATGCTGTCAATGTAGGTGCAGGGTCAACCTGGTGTCCATTGCCAGTTCTCTCCACATGAGGCCAGGAATGGCACATCTGATGATAACAATCTGTGTGCAGAACATGCCCCAGACACCCCAGGTACACTTCCACATTTCACAGAACATGCATGTGGAATGTGTGCACATCCCAGACACCGTCCATGTCATGGACTATAGAACATATACATAGCAAGCATTGCACAACACTGGCCACCCACAAGAGTAACCCAGATGACTGGATGGTGAATACAATACCCACCTGTGTGGACCAATCCAGACACTACACCCTGAGCCAGACAACAGACCATTGTCATATGGCCTGATGCCAAGGTATACCCTTTACCTAGCCTTTTACAGCCTTCTGGCACAGTCAACCACTACACACCTGTGAAGCATTGCATCCATGCATATCAGTACTGGCAACCTGTGTCTGTGTGTGTGTGAAGTATAATGATTTGGATGCCATTCACACTCACTATACCTCCCATTGGCCTACTGAAGCATGCCTTCTGATGTCAGCCACCTTGGCATACCCTTTGCCCATATATCATCCTGATAACCCCCGTGGTGCATGTGATACCTGCGTTTTACTGTATTGTGGCAAACTAGCTAGTTAGGAAGTCTAAGCCTGACCCTGCCAACTGTGATAATGTGTGTGAATCCCTGAAAGAGTGTGGCTGTGTCGACCTGGACACCTGTTCATGTGGACAGACACATGTACTACACCTATCTTATCCTTCCTTTATAACTGTTGCAGATGTCACTCACCATTGAATATATCTTTGGACAGCTCCCCAACATATAAGCGATGTTGCACATGCAATAACTGCATAGACATGTGATAGCAATACATAGTCAGGCAAGGCTTTACTCTCCCACCCTCTCCCTGTCTTCCTTTGTCTCTGTCTCTCTCACTCCCTCTCTGGTGGATGTGAAGAAGTACACCTGCTTTGCTAAGGCAGCAGCTTGTGTTTTGTAAGGGATGCTCATGATCAGCTGATGACCTCTGCATGAATTGCAGTTCCCCTCTAGCTGATTGCATGTGGAACCGCTGTGGTAACATTCCCATAGAAAATTCCATGGAAACACACTCCTATGACTAGTCACATCATGTGGCTGTTGGCCCTTTTCATTCACTGTGAGCAGGACATCATGTCTGTGTTTGGCAAACAGCATCACAGATGGTAGTGGGATATAACTCTAACAACATACACTATGGAGACAGTCCAACAAACAGGGGGGGAGGTGTTCCAGACATGACTACAGAATGTAAGTGTTGCTCTTCTGCCTTTGGAGTAATGTTGGTTTAACAGGGTTTATGTGAATATGGCTGGTCTACATGATTTAATACCTGTCATGACAGTGTTATGTGTTTGAGGAAACAACCACCTGTAGGGTTATCTGAGACTGGCAAGTGTTTGGAGTCTTATGTGTCTTGTGTTATTCACAGTCAATCTATATTAGAACTGCAGAAACATAGTCTGAGGATTGCAGTCAGTACATGGTGACAGCCATGAGAGTTACTGACTTCATATCCCACACAGGACATATGTCACAACAAACCCTGTTACAACAGTAAATTATGAGGGTATTACTGTAACATGCCAATACTGGCCCAGTGTTTGTGGCTCCAGCCACAAGTCTGTCAACCTTTGTAAATATGTCATGCAGTAAGAGGTGCATATGTTCTGTACACCATTATGTATTGACATTATACATGATAGTAGGACTTATTTCTGAGGACATAACTGGGGCATTCTGTGGTTGTGTGTACAGTAGTGGGGTCTGTGTACTTATGGTGATTGTCAACAGTATGTGCATTGTGAATACGTACCTTGGCCTATGTACAAACTGTGGTAGATGTCATTGTTCTTGGTCCTGTTCTATCTGATGTTACATGCTGCTCCAGTGTATGGTAGCCTATCTGCTCACATGTTTATAGGGCCAAACACACACTTGTCTCATACCACAGTGTCATGACCCAATATATGTAGGATTAGTGATGTTGTTGATTAGACAGTCCATATAGTGTAAAATTAAGCTTGAGTACCATATGTGGCTGTATTCACATTGGTTGTGGGTATGCACTTTCACACAGGTGCCTGTTAATCTGTGCTGTGACATGCCTGTAGAGGCTGCTATATTTGCAGGTACATGTGTATTCCCCCATACAACATGTTGGCTAGTGTTGTGGCAGTCTGCCTGTAGTTTGCACAGTGCTTTGTTACAGGCCTAGCAGCTTAGTTTAATTACCCAGTGTGATGTTATGTCCATATATTTGCAAGATGTACTGCTGCTGGGCCACCATAACTGTTGAGTATTTTTGACAAAGCTGTTGGATGCTGTACAGATGTATTTCACTAACTACTGGGTAGTATGTGACCATATGACCTCTGCACCACCAGTTATTATGTGTCAGGACAGACAGGAGTGTGTGAATGCTTAAACTGTATGGGCATATGTAGTCCAGTATTTACATGCTATACCCATGTACATGGCTGTTAACATCCACATTCTCAGGCTCAGTAAACATGTCTCGCTCTAAGGGGATCTGAGAATACATCTGGATTGACCAGAGTGTGCCAGACTGTCCACATATATTGGTCATATATTTGCTGTAGTCCACAGGATCATTACTGTGCTATCAGTGGTACTGTACTATGATGTCCTTAGGATGTCTGTCAGTAACTGATGGCATACATGTCAATAACAGATGTGACCTCCCACACACAACATGTATATTACGATAATCCCTATTACAGTAGCATAGCAACAGTCTACATATATACCTGCTATACATGCATGACATCCCCTTGCGCTAAGAGGTTGAGACGATTGGTGCTGAGGTATAACTCCACTCCATGTTCTGAACATATGGTAGACTTATATGTATATATCTATCTATCTATCTATATATATATATATATATATATATATATATATATATATATATATATATATATATATATATATATATATATATATATATATACACACACATATACACACACACACATATACATATATAGATATATAGACCTATACATATGTATATATATATATATATATCTATATATGTCTACAGATATATATGCACATATAGTTATAGATATTTACATATATATCAACATAAATGCATGTATATGTACATATATGATGCACATATATATATATATATATATATATATATATATATATATATATATATATATATACATATACATACAGAGAGAGAATGGCCTTATATATGATGCACTATACAGACATGTATAAATACGTATATATGAATATATATGTGTATGTAGACATATATCTACATATGTATATGTATATATCCATATCTTTGCCATGTGCAAACATTACTGTTGTGTACACCTTCCCAGATGTATCACGCCGTATGTATTTGATATGTATATATTTAGCTATAACAACATATGTGATGCAACAGTAATATCACTAACATGTACTATACAATTGTAGAAGTCACAGCAATTGTTCAATACTATTCAGTATGTCTACTGACAGACGTATTGGAAAAACAACAACTGTCTTCACAGCTGTCATGGCATAGTGGTTAACTGTTTTGACTATAGTGCACAGGGTCCTGAGTTCAAGGGCTGTTTATTTTGTTGCTGGAAAGAACAAGTGCTGTTGGATACAGAGTGGTTAAGGCAGTTTGGAGCAGCTTTATGTGTGTTTGGGCAAGTTTGCACAAAGCTAAGCAGTGCTAAGCTACGGTTAAACATATAGGTACTTACACCATGTAGGCTTCACTTACCAGTGCGCAAATCTGCTTAACTGTTATATTACAGCAATGCTGACACCTGCTAATCATGGCTCAGCCCTGGTAACCTGTTCCCACATCTCAGTCTGATAACATAGCATCTGTAATAAGTAGTATGTAATGCCATGTACATAACATGCGTCTGTGTGCTGTAATTACAGTATCAAGGGGTGTGAGTCTCCTGTCTGGGACACTTGAGTATATATGATCTGTACAACACTCTTATCCATGTGACTGTGTTACCTACAAGAGTAGTATCCCAGGTTAGGTGCAGTCACACTGGCATGTAGCATATCATGACCTTACTACTGTTGACAGTGCTTTCCCAAGCAAGAGTAGATTGCTAATTGTAGTACTGGCAACAAACACCCCAGCATGCATAGATGGACTCTGAGTCCTCACTGTCATGTTCCTGGTGTGTGAGCTGTGTCACATTATATATTTCCTACTGGATAATGATCTGACATGTAGAAATTAACTGTAGACTACTGTCTGTATAGCACATGTCAGTAAGGACTGCCAACATGTAGTAATGGCATACCTATCGGTGCCAGACGTCTCTCTGTCAACACATTCATCCTACTGCATAGCTAGTTGGTGAGCTGATGTATGTCAGTCCATGTACAGATGGGCAGATGTCAGGTATCCAGCTTGGATATGTACAGGCAACCTATGCTTGAGTGACACTGACATGTCTGCCCAGCTGTTATAACTGGCACAGATAGGACACAACACCCTGTATGCATCACATGCTATCGATACCTCCACTACACTACCACAGTCAACAGAACATGCTTGGGTACAGGTCTCCAAGACAGACACTAACCATGTTATGTAATACATGTTGCATACATGTCAACTGGAGCACCTCACCGGCCATTTGCAGGAGGCACCCAGAAGATTGGCTGATGCATGTTAATCTCACCCTGAGGGTCACCACAGTGGTGTCTGTAGATAGATGCTGGCACATGGCAGGTGGCATGATACCACTGTACACACATCCCCTACACTTCCCATCTCTCCACGGACAATAGCCAGGTACACAACTATGAACACCTGCAGTGATGCACCCACAGTACTGACAAATGTGTACATGTGCATTACTGAGGATATGATTGTCTGTGTGTTAGTACACCTGTTTTTGGGAATACCCTGAGGCCCTTCACACCCACCGCAACACCCATTGCCATAGTTAGATGTGGCTGCTGCTGTAACGGACATTACATGTACCTTGTTACGCTCCTCTCCTTAAGGGCTACCTGAGCCTTGCAGTATGAGCACAACACTGTTGTACAAATGGCTTGATAGGCACAGGATACCCACTGAGTTCTGGCAAGTGTGTATATGTGTGCATGTGTGTATATATGTAGGGTACAACATTCCTAGGCCATATAGTCCTATTACAATATGCATTGCCACACAGTATTAGGGATAGTGATGTTGCTGCCCATAGGAGAGGTATGACAATGCATCACCCTACTATGCCTGTGGCATGTGCATTAGATGCATATCCTTGTAGTAGCACTCTTGGGACAAACAAGGGGTTGGGACGGACAAGGGGTTGTATTCCAGTCCTGGTGATTGTATGATGGTGGGTATGTCAGAGTGTCATCATGGGTTCCAGTGCGTACAATATCCACAGTGGGGTGTGGGTGCTGGGTATACTGTCATTACACCATGGTACCCCCAGTACATGTCCCATGTACCACTGTATGTTGACCTCTGTCACCATCAACCATACAGGTAACTGATAACACTATCCATCCCAGTTATGCATGTGCTGTGTGCAGCTTACCTGTAACACATTGGACACACTGACAAGTTAGTTAGCAGTGATAGGCCCAGGTCTCTCAGATGTGTGTCTTACTGTTATGTGTTTGTTAATGTGTATATGATGGTATGGCACACTATATATTGTCCATATATGACCATTACACCCCCATTACCATACTGTACATACCTGGGATTGCTCTATATGTAACATGTAACCTGGAACACACCTCATCCTAAATGCTGTGTGGTGTGTGCTATTAAAGCCACACACAGCAGTAGCACTACATACCTAGTAGGGGTCTAATCCCAGTGTTGCCAAGTAAGAGCTTGCGTGTATGTGGAGGGATTTATTTTGGTTTGCTGAATATGCATGTCCCAGGGGGTCATCTGTCCATGTGACACAGGCAGTAACTGTTATACAGACCTGTGACATGTGTTCAACTGTACCCAGGATATAGCACAGACATGGTGTCACCACAGTGCCATGCACCTGTGAGATATGACAATAGACCATCCTCCTGCTGACACATGTATACCTACAACACAAATGGATAACATTGTGCAAACCACAATCACTCAGTGTTACTAACAGCTATAATGCATCATGGCTGGACAGCTACACTACCTGACATGCAAGCATTAAACATTACTGCTGACAACACGTTACACAGCAGTACATTGGTGCTCTGTAGTACAGTCAGCGTGTGCATCAGAACTATATAAGCCTGTCCCTGCATCGATGTTATGGATGACAGGGATGTGCACAGGTGTCATCATATGTACAGGGTGTGTTGTTGGTTTACCAGAGACCTAGGGTGGGCCATACATTTGACACCATGTGTGCGAGTGAGGGGTGTAAGTTACTGATATGCCCATGGTGATGTGGTGTGTGTAGGTATTAGGTATGGGGTTGCCCTAGGTGTGTTTGCATTATGTGTGGGTATGCGTGCACACAGATCTGCCATGTGGCTGCCCTATACAGGTGTTTCTTGGACAGCTGCAGAACATACCTAGCAGGGTGTTCAGTTCACTGCCTCCAGCCACAGACATGAGAACTGTGCCTGCCAGGGGTTCCACAAGCACGTCCGAGTACAAGCCTCAATATAATACTCTCCCCTGATGATGACATATGTTCGCTGGAACCAGGTCACTCCTGGGACTGGCCAGGGCCACGTGCATGTGGCCTGCTGTGGTGTGGAGTGGACAGTGCCCCTTGCAGTGCTGGGGCTGGTACTGCCACTATGGGAGCAGTTTGGTATCCTTGCACATCCATGTTGACCACCAGATGTTGGTGTTGCTGGCCTACGTCCATGTGGCCATTGCACCACTCCCACCACATGCTCTAGCACGGACAATCCACGGTCGATGAGGCCCACTATCTCACCCGACTGTCTATCCATGACCTCTGTATAATCACAGAGGGCACCTGCAAGATCATGGATGTTGTCACTTGCAGATGAAAAAGCAGCCCTCTGCAGCCTCAGACCCTGTCTAGTGTACCATTCCATACATGCTTGCACCTCCAGGACAGTCTGAAACATGCGTTAGGTGGTACCAGATGTGGCACTTCTGCCAGGGGCACAGTGACCAGTGACCCTCCCACAAGCAGCCCAGTACATCTGCCTATGTGGTACCCTGCTGGACATCTAGCTATGGCTGCTGTGTCCAGACACATTAACCATAGATACCACACTGTCCTGTGCACTATCACCACCCGCCAACTGTCCCTCTGCTAAGGCCACTGGGGATGGGGTATCTCTAGGTGCCATGACTGTGTGCAGGGATGGGGTGGATAAGAGGGGGATTTCAAACGATGGTGCAGTGTCGTCCTCTGACAACCCGACCTGTGCCTCAACACACCTCTCATCATTTTCAGTGTCTGTATGGACACCAACATCAGATTGCATGCAGGAGGGACCCCGACCCACCTCGCCACCTGTGAGGGGAAAACAAGAAATGCACTTTAAGACCTGTACACACACACACACACACACACACACACACACACACACACACACACACATATACACCCACACACACACACACACACACACACACACACACACACACACACACACACACACACACACACACACACACACACACACACACACACACACACCCTGACATTCCACCATAATACCTACCTGTCCCTGAGTTTACAGACTGTCCCAAGTTTATTCACGTAAGTTCCCCATCCTGCATCACACTTGAAAACTTACACTCATTAATACCATTCATTAACGTATCATTCTTCTAATTGCCTAGACAAGTTATCACAAAACATGACCTGTTACTCCATTACTTCTTTGACTTGATTGGAGTAAGTTTTACAAGGAACACAAAACCCAGCAGTGGAAAACAGGAAATCTAAAGTGTAGTATAAAGCACCCAACTCCACGGCAGTAGATTGACACTTTATTCACAAAAAACAAGACAGATTGAGCGCTTTCGTCTCCACCCTGGAGACCTCTTCAGAATCAATTATACCAAACAACAAAGACATATTTATACAATGAGCAATGCTATTAAGATGATTGTGCTCGATTAATCAATAAAACAATAATACAATAAAATAGGACAGAATGAAATAATCTTAGGAATAATATCAGTAGTGAGCTGGATGATTTTCCTACACCTACACTTCCACAAAATTTATGTCATGTTAAACATTGCACTTAAACAACATGAAATTAAAATTAAAATATGTGTAAAGATGTTATGTACATGTAGAATGAAACCGTAAAGCCGTAAAAATGTTAATAATGCCCTTTATAGACATTCTATGGTATGTCTCAATGCCAATTTCAAATTCTGGGTTTTGGAAGTTGTTGACAGTCCAGATAGAGGGGGAGACTGGACTACTAAATTATTATATAGAGAAATGATGTGGCAGCTCAGATTAGATGCCTGCAACGGCAAAGGTTTAAATGATTGTATATCCATTGCACCAGCTTTAAAAGTTTTAGCATTGGACCCTAAAAAACACTATTTAAGTGAACAATAGTGTCTAAACATTGTAGTTTTACATCCCAAATATTTTATTTCATTTCATTTTACTTCATTTTTTACTTCATTTTAATACCTATACAATGTTTATGTCTCAAAATTTTATTTTAGATGGTGGTTTTTTGTAACATTGATATATACAATAATTTTTAATCTTGGCACTTGATGGTTCGTATTAAGTGTAATGATTTAGTGTGTTACAGTTGTTACAAATGCAATTATATTTTGCATATATATATATACATACACAAATTCTAATATTATATATTCATATATTCCTCATACATACATTTTACAATTACATATGTTTACATATTTATTATTAAGGTATATTTATATATTTATACATTTATAGAGTTATTTATATATTTATATATTTATTCATTTATATTTCATACTTATATTTATATATTTCTATATACATATTTAGATCTGTACACTTATTTATAAATTTATACAGTTTACATATAACTCAAACATTTTATCAATACTTTTCTTAACTATCAACATAAACATTTTGAAACATATGGTGCAATATACTCCTAATTTTTAACTCTTAGTAATAAGATACAAGAACTAGAATAACAGTTATACATGACCTAGACAGTTGACATTATTATGTTTTATTTTATGACTTCATTTTATTATTTACTTCATTTTATTTCATTCTACATGTACATAACATCTTTACACATATTTTAATTTTAATTTCATGTTGTTTAAGTGCAATGTTTAACATGACATAAATTTTGTGGAAGTGTAGGTGTAGGAAAATCATCCAGCTCACTACTGATATTATTCCTAAGATTATTTCATTCTGTCCTATTTTATTGTATTATTGTTTTATTGATTAATTGAGCACAATTATCTTAATAGCATTGCTCATTGTATAAATATGTCTTTGTTGTTTGGTATAATTGATTCTGAAGAGGTCTCCAGGGTGGAGACGAAAGCGCTCAATCTGTCTTGTTTTTTGTGAATAAAGTGTCAATCTACTGCCGTGGAGTTGGGTGCTTTATACTACACTTTAGATTTCCTGTTTTCCACTGCTGGGTTTTGTGTTCGTTTTTGGAGTTCTTTTTAAAAGTTTTACAAGGACTCACTGCTGTCATCCAGTGTTCACACTGGGTATGTCCGGACATCGTGAGCATGTTAAGGGCTACTACTGTCACTCAATAATGTCACGCACTGGAGTGTCATACATAGCTATTGCTCAGTAGATGCAAGATCTGTTGCTCAATCAACTTATTATGTGGACAACAGTAATATTTGGATACACTCACTGGTGTTATCTAGTAATTCCCCAATGCATGTGTAGTGCTGCATACGTGGGTAGTCTTTCTACTTTCTTCTGATTGCAGTATTAACAGTATACCTGGTCTCTAGTTTCCCTCCCAATGCATGTTCCATGCTACAAACCTTATTATACTATCAGCTGTCCTGAGATTACATATCAGACAAGTATTCCTGGTGTCTCATGTGTCAGTTGTACTGCACGATTTCAAAGGAAAGTACTGACATATGAACAACCCCACAATCACTCATGTGCATACATGGACACCCACACAAACACAAACACACACACATACGCACACACATCCTACATGCATCAATCCACTCCACCTGATTACACTTGCAGACAAAATAACCCCCCCAACCCCCCCACATGCACACTTAAAGTTGTGGTTACACAAAGATAGCACACGCAGACCTCCCATTACCCATCTGTCAACATGCATAACATATGGTACTCAACAGCATGCAGTGCAGCTATAGTCAATCCATGCTAGCAACGGTATACATGTGTGTGATGCATGGGCTGTGTTAGTAGGTCATGCCCCTTCCCCTGGAAAACACTGCACCCATGTACACAGTATTGCTGTGCACCTGTTCAGCACCATGCCATGTACTGTGCACCATACCTCACAGGTGTACACACCATTGCTGAATGTGCATTACCATGTCAGTTATGTCTGCTTTAATGCTCAGAGCCCCTAAGTGTTTGTCTGACACATATCTGGGATGATATGTGGACAGATGTCATTTATGAATGCTTGATGTCTGATTTACAGATGCCATCATCAAAGATGCATGTATGACCGATACAATACTATCACACTGACAACTGTCAAACCTTACCATGGCTATGGAGAGTGTACAAACCCTTATTGATTTGATGCCCTCTTCCTTGATATGCCATTGGACCACATTACTGCATATGTTTACATTACAGGAGCATGATATGTGACATATGTCCTGTACAATTAAATGTAGTGTCAAACAAATGTGGGTGCATATGTGTGCACACCCTTATCATAATGGTTAGTTGCACCTACTGTTATGTGTACAACAGCTGTCACTATTCCTGGCAGGGGTATACTAGCATTGGCCATCTTCTTCTTCTTCTTTCGGCTTTTCCCGGTTAGGGGTCACCACAGCAGATCACCTTGTTCGCTCATGATTGGCAGTGAAGTTTTACAGTGTCGAGTTGCCAGCCTGGTGCCCAACCTTCCACAGAAGGCACACATACACACATACTCACGCCTAGGGCCAATTTATTGTGTCCAATCTACCTACAGCATATCTTTGGGATGTGGGAGGAAACTGGAGCACCCGGAGGAAACCCACACGACCACAGGGAAGACATGCAGACTCCGCACAGAAGGCACCCCAGCTGAGGATCGAACCGGAGAACCTCTTGATGTGAGGTGGAAATGTTAACCACTACACCACTGTTGCTGCCCTAGCATGGGCCATCTGCATTTGCCAATATATGGTCAGTCTGCCCTACACATTTCCCCCAACTCTGCATGATTGCAAGGTCAACTCATGTGCACATCCCTTGGAGATCATACACTGCCATCACTATTGCTGTGGAGTCAGTGTTACGTCTGCCACAGTTCCTGACCCTGACTGTGTGCAGATACAGCTATTCATAGCATCCTTTGGATCTCTGCTGTAGTGCACTGTGTCATGATGACACCCCCTCCCCACGTTCAGCCTTTTTGCAGATGCTTGACAACTATGGCCTACACATGTGTGTCAGTTTGCAGTGTCCCAAACACTGAACACCAAATGTAACAGCCTAGTCCCAGCTTTTGAATGGCAAACATACAGGTGTACACTGGCACTGGCACAGAACAGATTGGGATGGTGGGCCTGAGGTGGCGTGAGGCATTGGTTGTGCAGCACATGTATCTTACATGATACTGTCTGTATTTTTCCAATGTGGTCATGGTACATCAGTACACATTGCAGATCATGACTTTTGGGGACCTCTGCTGTTATGCATATACTACCTATAGAGAGGCCTGGCTGACATTTCTTGTGGTACAACTGTCACACCTGATTACCCTAACCCATAGGCCACACGCTTGCAGTGTCCAGGCAATTGCTGACATGGGTACTACACAGCCAGTACTTGCTAGACATTCCTGCAACTCCCTCAGTGCTGTGGCATGTTACTAGGCATGACCAGTCTGCTACATGTGACATCATCTGCCTTGGATGGCCATCTGTTTATTTCCTACATCATTCCTTTCCCATGCATCCTTGCCACATAAATGACTGGACTGTTTGCCATGGTATATGCAATGGTGAGGGATGGCTACATGTGCAGCTCATGGGTGCTACCTGTTGGGTATGGGGCCCACACCATGTCATGTAAGATGTGTGCAAGCCACAGATGCCTCTATTGCAGGTAAATGTGACATTTGATGGTCAAATGTCTTGGACAGCAGACCAATACGTGTTGTGACAGTGGGGATGTGTACTTGCTGGAAGGTGCATTTCCATGACAAATGCATGCAATCAGTACCTCAACAGCTGCTTCCACTATATTTTATCTGGAGTGTGTGCACACATATGCTTCCAGTGTTTGTGAAGGTATGTATTCCCCATATTTGCTGCCCTAACCTATGGGAATACATTGCAGGTTGTAAGGGTTGTGGACTGCAGTATTATGTTATGCCGTAGTGTTGATCTGTAACCGTTGCCATTGTAATACTGGTATATACACTGTTGTAGCACTGTACAAGGGTGATGCTTCACACATGTCCCTACTGTAGGCCATTTGTCCCACCATTATGTTCATCTCTGTGAACACATTTTGCAATGATAGGATGTTAGTTATATTGCAGGAGTCTGACATACCCTTCAAATACACCATCATGGTCACAACTGTGATGCAGTGCAGTTAACAGAAACAATACGTTAACATGTATGGCATGCATTATGGGTAGGTGTGTTAAATGTGTGCATGGACTATACCATAGCCATAACATGACCGGTGTATTGGCAAGCCTGAGCAAAAACCATACTCTCCAGCTACAGGATGCTGCCTTGGAGGTATAACAGAGGGACCTACATAAGTGTGTGAGAGATGTGATTTCAGTAGCCACAGCTGTGGCATTGGTACATGGTGGGTGCAGCATTACAGTACATCAACAGTACAAGCACACAATGCCACAGCTTATGCACATCTGTTTATTACTACTATGCAGCAACAGACTATATATATATATATATATATATATATATATATATATATATATATATATATATATATATATATGTCATCTCACATATGCATAATCTACTTGTACAGATGCAGAGGGATACACAACAGTGGTCTACTGATGTGCCCTGTGGCCTTACCTGCACGCTCCTCTGCCGGTGTGTGGGTAGCACCCACCTCCACTATACTCTCTGCCAGTTGTTTTGTGCGGGTGGGCAGGTTCCCCAAAGCTGGCATGGAGCTCCTCAACACATGTGGGGGGATAGATGGCATGACCCCCCCATTGTGAGGTGATTCCCACTGACTGCAGCAGCATGCCAATGGGCATTGCGAAGTATGTCACTGCACTGATGCTGTACTTGCTCATAATTGTGGCTATGCAGGCCTACATCATTTACCCTGTGGAAAAGATCATTCCACAGGGCAGTCCGCTCCTGCTGCTCCTGGGCTGTTCTGTCAAACAACACCTGGTAGTACTGCACCAGGTGTGTGATGATGACCTCATTTTTGTCTGCTGTATAAACAGGGAGTCTCTCACAGGACATCTTGCCTGAAAGACATAAAGGTGGAAACAGGTCTGAGCAACTCATACAGCAAGGTTACCATAGTTCTTAATACACATCTCTGCCCCCCCCAACATATCTGCCACAACAATCTGATCACACAACTCAATAGGTATGGTTGCAGAATACCTACCATTGGGACATGTATTGTATTGTACCACACTTTGTGTTATGTGTCTGTAGCCATGTTCCCTGCGGGGACACTATCATTGCTGGCCTGTTATGGACAATGTCACCTGCATGCCATTGTAAGGACCACTATGGTTCCATATATGCATGTGGTCTGTTTGCTATGTGATTGCTGCACATCTGTTGTTTTGTGTTATTGGGGATATCTATGCATGCTGTTGGACATGATCTGGGAATGTGTGGACTATTACTACCCACATATGTTCTATAACAGTGACACAATAGCATGTTTAGGGAACAGTTGCCAGCAGAACCAGCTCTCCCACCGCATCTGGCCATGTTACCAGGCCACATCACATGTGGGATCCACTCTGGGGTCTCCTCATCTACTGGTCTTGCACTACCATCAGGTGGAACCACCTCAGGGGATGGTGTCTCCCCTGGGAGCACACACAGACATGATCCTATCACCCGAGGTCAGGTCCAAGGTCTGGTGCATAGGGAGCTCCTCAGAGACTTTGGGGATGTGCTACAGCACCATGAGGCCCTCCGTACACACTCACAGGGTCCACATGCTCCTCCTGCTCATCCTCCAGCCCAGGCACCTTCAGGGCCATGAAGCTGATGTTGTGAGTGGTAATGGGTGGGGGCCTTGTTCCCATTGTTTCCATATGTGGTTCATGGGGCTTCTATATCGCAGACAACACTCCCCATCCATGGTGTTTACCCACCACATGTGTAATATACCTCCCCTGTAGGATGTCTTCTCTATCCTCCAACCCAGCCCACCTTCACAAATATACCTGCTATGCTTCACCAAATTCCCAATCCCACCTTCACAAACAAGGGCAATGTGGACCCAACAAGGGGTTCACACGTGATATAACCATTGATGTTGCACACTTACTGCTGAATATATATATATATATATATATATATATATATATATATATATATGTGTGTGTGTGTGTGTGTGTGTGTGTGTGTGTGTGTGTGTGTGTGTGTGTGTGTATTGATATGTGTGATGTTCTCTCACACATAGCATGGAGCACTGTGATGCAAAACTAGAGAACATGTAT
Organism: Protopterus annectens; assembly: GCF_019279795.1. NCBI lineage: Eukaryota > Metazoa > Chordata > Ceratodontiformes > Protopteridae > Protopterus > Protopterus annectens. Next base: position 650,837,553 of record NC_056734.1, on the reverse strand, counting down.
TAATATACATATGTGTGTGCGTGTTTGTATATAGTTACTGGACCTCAGCCTCCTGAACAAATATGTTGAAAAGCAGTTTTCAGATGGCTTCAGTGCATACATTTATTCATACCTACAGAAAAATGGAATGGATGTGCTTCTTGGGTCTCAGGATTCCTTCTTTCACATAAGGATTTCAAAGGAGTTGGGGATTTCTAGTGTTATGTTTTTGGGAGCTAACTTTGCCTTTTGGTCTCCCCTTTGCCACCAGCATATTTACCATATGCAAGGCAGTCATAGCAGCTGATTTATCTTCATTGATGCAAAATTATTCTTGTACTTGGATATATCTCCTGACTGCCACCTTAATGGAGTCTCTTAAGGATAATCTCCTTGGTCATTTCCACTAATCTGATGAAATTGCCTGATCTCCAGGCAATGCCTGGTATTCTTTGTCATTTGGACATTAGTTTTATTGATATCCTTAAGATCCACAACAGATCTGTGTGCAGAATGTCCCTTGGTACCCTTAATTCTGAAGGTATTGGGTCTTACTACATTTACTGTAATGCACAAATATCCTTCAGTGCCTTCTCCATTTATAGTAGCCTCTAATTCAACCCCTTTCTATACCATAATGGTAAAGAAAACCTCTACAGTGGTGGTTGCAGACTCTATCTGGTCTCCACAGAAGCATCTGTGACCACAGCTGCATCCAACCCTTGTGTGTGCTGGTGAGGTGGGAAATTACAAAGGCAGAATGCTTCATTGCTCTTATTTCAAGTACATTTATTTTAAGACCAGCACTGAACCAGTGGCAAGCCTATGTATACTTATTTGTGAAATTTTCCCCCACCTATTCATTGACCAGTGAACTTGACCCCATTTCTCCTCATACTTCTGGTGGCCACTGTTTTTCCTCTGAATTCTCCTAAGCCACCTTTCCCATGTGCTCTAGAAGGTAGTTTGCGTAAAACTCGCATGATGTAGGTGGCTTACTAACTTGGTAGTAATATTGCTTGCCAAATACAAGTGGGGCTAAATCTTTGGCTTTTGCAGTTACCATCCTCAGCCATTAGTTGATATTGAGTATTGGTTTGCAAATACTTGCCATTCCTACAGTACAAGAGGTGTACTGATGTTTTAGAATATTGGCATTTTTACACCTAGTATATTTACAGGGTCTATATTATATATTCCAAGCTTCAGAATTTCAAACCTCCTATGTTCAACATATGAGCAAAACTTGAATCTTCAAATATATAGTAACGTAAAACATTTACCTTAATGCTCTGCCAGGAGGGCAAGCCGCCCTGCAACCCCACACCCCTCTACTTAAATATACCTTCTCAGAGACTGTACTTCAGTGCAGAAAAGGGAAAATTTCCCTTTCTGCATGTAAAGAGCTGTTGCCTTTCACTTTTGAACTTGTTTGATCGAATGTCATATGGTTGACACCATATGAACTTTGAAACGTTCAATAATTTAATAGGGACCCTATTTATAGGGAAAGTACAAACTATTTCCCCCCTCTCAAAATAGATTAAGAAGGCCCAAAAGAGGCTTTTGCCTGCAAATACTTAACTGAATTGAACCGTAGGTGTTTTTTTTGTGTGTGTGTGTGTGCATGACTGCCATGCTCCTAATGGTATAAATGGATATTTTATGTATTTTACATTTATAGGATGATTTAATTTACCTATTGATTGAGCGCTTTCATTTTTCAGTCAAGACTTGAGCTAAACAGCAACACTTATGCACATGAACAGGAGCAGTTAAATATATGCTCACACAATTATTAAGAGGCCAATGTGGAACGTAAACCCTAACAATGTGTGACAAATGGTCAAAATGTGGAACACCCTATTTTCGCACTGTGCAAAACATGCCATTGCCATGGAGCATGGTAGAACATCTGTAAAATTCAATAAGACACTTCTCAGATCCAAAACCTTTATTTTATAATCTGCTATTCTAGCCTGCCAATATATCACTGAACAACCTAGCTCAAATTCCCAGTTCCTATCTTGCTGGGCAACTGGACACACAGCGTTGGGGTTTATGGCCAGCATACACTGGCTAAGAGGGACACATACACCCCATCCACTGTTAGCATGAGTCCCTGGTGTAAGTCAGAGTAGGCCAGGTTCTCAACCAACTTATCACTGGCGCATACCCATGTCCATTTGGTGACAGTCACAATGATCAAATCACTCAGAGCCACATTTTACACCATCAAGTGGCTAGCCCTGCCACTGTGCTCCATCTGTGATCCGGGTTTTCCTACTGCGCACCACAGTAGATGCCAAAGTAGCTGGTCTATACAACTCTTCCCCTTATAGGGCACTATATTGAATCTATTTCCATTCTAATGCAATAGCTGAAGGTCTAAGCACTGATGACTCAACAGAATTTGACTGCAGGAGTGGATAACAAGGTCAGAAGCAGTTGGTAGCATGTGCAGCAGGAATCAATAAGGTCAAGTAAGTAAGGAGACAGGATATGAATTAGGCAATGAAGGAAATGGGACATGTCAAGGTAGCCTGGGAATGTTCTGAGTTGAACACACATTATGTGGTAAGTCCTACAGGTTAATGAAGACCAAATTCTCACATACACTCTACTCCTGTCTTTAGAGTTGTACTTCCAAAACTTAGCTCAAGTTGTTTGAATTTCGTGCTTGCTCTGCAAAGCAGCGCATGTGCCTGAGACAGAATTACGTTATTTTCTGCCAAAAACTTTGAAAAATTTGGTGAAAGTGTTCAGAATCACTGTTTTTATAAGTAGAGAGGGATACGTTTTACTTTGAATCACGAATAACGTTGTAAAGCATTGCTTTTCAAAATAGTGTTATCCCAAAAAAAAAACTTTGCTATGATTTTTTTGCTCCTACTTTTGAAGCAAGGGGCCAGATATGTTCTCTCAGGTTGGTATGGCCAAGATCTTTGTTAGTGAGGAGTTGAGAAACTAAAGGGGTGGAGGTAGGAGATCCACCCCAATAGAGGGAGGGAAAAACAAATAAATTAAGCTGGTAACAAATTCTCCTTGTTTGATAATTAATTGGTTAGATGATGTGATCCTGGAATGACTGCTCATTATTGCCTTCTTTTTGTTCCTGTAAAAAGAAAATAAAGTTTTTGCCTCACTTATGGTATGTAAAGGTCGTCACTGCACCTGTCTAATTTTCTCATGGCTGTCATGTTTCAGAAGCTGAAGAAACAAAATGAGGAATTGGAGCTGTTCAGTTATGAAAAAGCTACTTAAATGAGTTGCTGTCTTCTTTTCTACTTACAAGATGTGTCCCGCACTTCAAAATTACTAACTAGGTTGGTAAGTCACACCCAAACTGTGTCGTCTGTGATTGTCTTCCCCATCAACTTTTCATTAAACTCAGCAAGCCTGTCTGTCCCTATACAGTTTTGGAAAATTCAGACAGACGCAGTTTATATGCAACTTACTAACTTGACAAAAATTGCAAAGCAGAACCACAGCTGAAAAATGTGGAACAGCGGAACAGGGGACTTAATTGATCACAAATGCAGCGCGTTCCGCACAATCCGGAGCACTTGGCTGCTCAGGCATACACTTGTGTGTCGTATTATCCTGAAGTATGAATTGCTGAATACATATGAACAGTTGTGGTCTTTACAGATTTATCAAGATATCTGCTGCCAAATGATTGCTCAAGTGGCAAAGCCACTGAAAATCCTGTAAAGGCTAGTGGAATATTTGCAGATGTAGTTGAACTGGAGGTCCCAAAGACTGCTGTACTTGAATCTATCTACAAAAATAATTTGTAAAATGAGAGAACCACTACTATTTTAACATTGTGGCAAATCAGTTTAGGTGTGGCTTTGATTTAAATGCTTTCTCTGTGGCAGCATTGGTAAACACATGTCTCTTACTTCTGACTTACAAGTGGAGTCTTTAATAAAGAATTCATTCCTAAGTTAGCGGTTATACATCATCAGTTTTAAATATGAAGTTGCTGAGTAAGAAACTAGCACTAGCCTCCACTAGAATCCACTTACAGTTCTAGAGAGTAACACTGTGATGGTGGAGATTTTACAGTCTGTTGTATAAATGTTACCTTTATTCTGTGTGGTTAGTATCATGGCTGTATTGTGTAGAGAATGGCATACTATAATGTGCAAAGCATATCCAAGTGCTGGTAGCAGTGAGTTGTTTGCTGTTGCCCTTGCAGAAATTTAGTCTTGGATACTTTAAAACAGCTTTTTCAGTTGGTTAATAACTTGACTAATTTACTGGTCTTTATGCTTGGCAAAGGTCAACATCTTAGTGAATGAAAGTACACCAGAGTGATTGCAGAAGGTGTAGGAGTGTTACCTGGAATCTTTACCAGCGATGTGGTGTTGGCTGTTTGAGTTAAAGTGCCACAACTCATGATTTGTTTTTTTGCATATAATGCAGAAGCCCTTTTCCACATTTCTAATTCATTTAAGTCAGAAAATATTTATAAAAAAACAGAAAAACAAAAAAAGAGAGAAAGTGTGAATATTAAATTCCACACAGATGGCACCAAAATGTCTCGATCCTTGCATAACTTTAATTTTTATTTCCTGGATTCCCAAATACATTTTACCATACTCCATCTGGACTTTGTGTGGAGAGTACTGATGGAATTTGGGACAAATGGCAATTTACTTCAAAAGGAAAATCGCTTATGTTAAGACAATTATGGAAAGATATTTACAAAGGAATCTCCATCTGGTGCTTACTGACTATTCATGGACATCAGGTGAGGGTGTCATATCTCTTTATTCTGTTTACAATACCAGTAAACACTCAGACAGCCAATCTTCCACTATTTATTTTAGGTAAGGGACTGTACTTCTCTTCTATTTCTGCATATTTCCATTTACTTCCAGCTAGTGTGCAGATAGTTATGTTATAGATCGTGGACACCAAAACAAAATTTCTAAATTGCTCGAAAAGATAGATTTTTTTAAATGTATATTTGAATGTCTTAAATCTAATCTTTAATTTTAGTAAATCTTTTCTTTTTCCATAAGGTCAAAGAACAGGTCAAAGGAACACCACTTACCTTTTTTTCAGTATTTCAACATGAGCTGGTAAAATTTTCTTAGCAGTTTAGTCAGGCAGTCACTTGCTTTAGTCAGATGATAGGAAATCTGTTCCCTGTTTACTACAATATAAAAGGAGATTATTTCAAAGTTATAAATTAGGAAGATGGTTCTTCATTTGGGGATTCATCATAGGCCAAAACAGGGGTTCTGGTGAATATTTCTGGACTACTGGAGCTTAAGTACCCAGCTGGCCCTTATTTTAGAAACAAATCAGTGCAGAGTTTTAAAGCTGTGGACTATAGTTCCTGTGGTACAGGGTTTGATTCCCTCAGTTCTCATTTGCCTAATGTGTGACCTTGAGTAAGTTACTTAACCAGACACTTTAGTGAGCAGTATATTAATGCCCTAATGTCAAAACATGGAGCAATCAATGCCATTTAGAGGGTTGCATCACCACGCCCCTGCTAATTATATTTACTGACTCAAGATCCCATAATCCCCAGGGAAAGAGAATATCCCCCTACCCAGGAATTGCTGATCAATTGCACATGTTGAACATCTGTTGACTAAATTGTGTCAACCAAACAGCCCATTTTTCAACTGGATCACAAGGAAAATAAAAACTGAGAAAAAAAATGTAAATAAAAAAAATAAGGATAGCATGAAACAATCCAATAGGTGTGGTAATAGTTCAAGAGATATAATGCATAAAAAAAACAGTGTGAAAAGTGTGATAAAACACTAAGTCAAATTAGCAGCCATTATTTATAAAGTATATTGGAAAGGTAGTATAAAAGGATGAGAAGAACAAGTGAAAGAAAGGCTACAAGTGCATGGAAATGGCTTAAGACAGACACATACGAAGTCTAATCTATTACTGGAATAATATGGGACATTGAGAACATCAAGTGATATGTCATCTGGGGCAAGTTAATGGTTTGATGATGGGGTTGTTACCTTTTCATATGCCCAAAGAGGGACATTTCCAACAGAAAGATGAGCCCCTGGATTCAGCAAGCTCTGCACAGAGTGCCTGAATAGTGCAAAAGCTGCTGCAAGCAATATGGCCACCGAGCGATTCAGGAACGAGCCCCTGAGATATGCACAAGCGTGCCTACACTATTCCCACATAGACACCACTGCTATATGCTAATTACCTAATTTTCTTTTGAAAACCATGCAAATCAGGTGAATTAGTGATCCAGGAAGTAGGCATGTCTGTGCAGGAATAGTGTAACCTGCGGAAATGTATTCGGTTACTAACCGAATACATTTCTGCAAATTACAAAACGAAGGCATAATAGCTCGAAAGAAAGCATGTATTCAATGTAGTAGGCATGCCAATAGCCAAATATATGGCCATTGGCATGAGAAATAGTTGCAAAATTATAAAAAAAATTTTTTTTTGGCCGATCTCAGCTGTTTAAGCATAGGGTAGCGATGCACAAACGAGATCGGCCCGAAAATAAGAAAAAAAGGTGGAAATAAGCTTTTAAACCTAAATCAGCATTTTGCCATAATAATCAATGGCATGCATAAGACAACAATACCAGGGAATAGTGGTTGCTAATGGGGAAGGCTGAGTGTGAGTGTGGCAACTATGAATTAGCATTCTGTTTTATGCAAATGAGAGGATTAATACTGAACCACAGATTTCCTCTTAGTGTTAGCTTGCACCCAACAGTTTATGTGCAGCAACACCATTTTATAAGTCTAAGAGGTGAATAACCTCATAAGGGGGAGTGCCATGCATGCTGTAAGCTTATTGGAGCTCTGTGGCCTTGTTTGCCCTTAGCTAAGCACTGCTAAAGAAGGTGGGTGTGTCTGAAGCTGCCTAACAGTGTTTACATTGCCTAAACAGGTGTGTGTGCTGCACGCTGGATTTCAAACAAACAAAAAAAAACAACAGGGTAAAGCAGCTCTGTTCACATCTCAGCACTGGGTATGTGCACCGTACCTTGTGGCTTAAATGGAAAGGCAATGGGTGGGGAAAACAGCAGTAGGAAGGCAAACAATGAGAACTAGCATAGCTTGCAGGTGAAACGTATCAGAATTAGCCAATTACACATGGAACAGCCTAGCACACTACTATAAACTATGCAAACACCTTCCAGTCTGTTTTTTCCTACTAACTCTACACCACCGGTGTACACAGACTGGGAAATTTTACCTGACAAAACTAATAGAATGTTAGAGGCTGCTGTTGCTCTCATACATCAATATGTGCAAGAGGCTGAGGGTGGTGAGGATGTGAATGCTGACAACCAACCCACAGTGAGGAGGAGGAGAAGAGTGTACAGACTCAGGGTAACCTACCAGGGGCTACATGAGCAGGAGATAGTGGAGTGCTAGAGGGTGGACAGGGACATTCTACAGCAAATTCATGAGCTGTGTCAGCCACGCCTCACACGCAGAACCAACAGAGTGGAACCCATCCCAGTGAATACCAAGGTATGTGTAGGCTTAAGAATACTTGCCACAGGTACCTTCCAAAGAGCAACTGGGGATATCATGGGGATCTCACAGGCATCAGCATCCAGGGTACTTCACCAGTTCCTGGATGCCATGTCAGAACATGTCAGTGAGCACATATATTTCTTCAACACCCATGAGGCGTTGACCAGCAATATGTGTCTTTTCCACCAAATAGCAGAATACCCTGAGGTAGTGGGTGCTATAGACTGCACACACATACACATCAAAGCACCACCCTGTGAGTGAGGTAGGGTCTGCATAAACTGCAAGGGCTTCCTCTCCATCAACTGCCAGTTCATGTGCCATGTCCAGGGCATTATCTTGGATGTGTATGCTGGCAGCCCTGGAAACTATCACGACTCCCACATCTGGCATATAACACAGCTGTACCAGTCATTTGCCAGTGGGGACATCCCATATGGCCACCTAGTGAGGGGAGATGCTGGCTATGCACTGGTGCCATGGCTGATGACAACCCTCAGAAATGCATACACACCTGAACAAAAACTCCATAATGAGGCCCACACACAAACCAGAATCATAATAGAGTGTGTGTTTGGGATTCTCAAGTCATGGTTCTGCTTCCTGGAGATATCCAATGGAGCCTTGCAGTACTCTCCAGCTACATGTACACAAATGTTCATAGTATGTGGCATGCTACACAATATGATCCTGCGGATACAGCTGCAGCAGGAACAATACGAGGCAAGGCCACACAGCCCCACACCATTGCCAAGGCCATCACAGGCACAGAGGGACTTGGAGGAGGAACTACCTGAGCCTGGCCATGTAGGCATAAAGAGGCGCCCAGTATGCCCAGGCCTTGGTAAAGAGGCAACTCATAGCACATACACTGACACAGTAGAGACACAGGGAATGACAACTCTCTTTAACTCACACATACAGTAAAATGGATGCCAAACATGACACTCCCTGTGCTTTACCATCTATATGCAAGGCCACAAATGCAAGGCCATGTTGACAAATCCCAGTAGCATGCCCACCATGTCCTAATGCATGAACTGTGGACCAACCCCTAAATACCATTGGGATGAAGGGCCAAGTATAGGGATACTTCTCAGATATCACTCGCATAATGTTAGGAAGAGGATAGAATAACAGAGTGGGGGATGTAGAAGCATGGACATCATGGAGTGTGTGAAGTCTGAAATTCTGATGTGTGCCCATACTACCCCTGCCTGCAAACACAGTAATGGGTGGCTACAAACCTGATTGTAAACCACAATGTGAAGGGGAACTGACCAGATATATGAGCCCTGCTTCTGGGTAACCTGGGTGAATCTGTACAGCTGAGAGGTATGGCCACAGCAGGATATGGCCATTCTGTTAAGTCGATATATGTACAAGAAGGGGATCCTCAGCCACCATAGTACCAAGGTTCTGGACCATTTACATAGACCCATCAGCAAGTGTCTGCAGCTACCCTCCAGAATAGCATGAGTGTGCAAGAATTTGTAGGCTGTGGACCACAATATTGGACACAGCTTCATTCATCTTGTATTTCCCAGGAAATAACTGTGAGCAAATAAGTATATCGGTCAGTAGTTGATGACATAATATATCACAGTGTAAAGCAGTACATATGTCTGAATATCTCTGTTAACACCAACCATGTAACACAAGCTGCACAGACAGCAATAGTTACAGTATCCCACTATCTGTAGCCCATTGTGACTCCATATTGTCAACCTATCTACAGATATCCTGCAGAAACAGGTTGCTAGCTGGAGGTGTAGAACACCAAACCCTGGACTGGAGTACAACCCTACCTGGAATGGATTCACACACTCAATACAGAAGGTCATACTGGGCATGCTCCTACACTTAGAGAAATGAAGCCCATGTCTGACAACACAGTGGACTATACACATTTGTCATTCGCAGATGTCTGTGCACACACCAAATTGTAGACCATTCATGCTTTGCACACGCATTGGATAGGAATACTCACACATATCCAAGGGCAATACACTATAATATGTCAAACATACACACACACAGATGTGGGGAAGAGAGAGACAGACAGTGAGAGACAATTCCATTATGAGGCCTGCCCCACCCACCACACATCCAATTGACAGATATCACATGATGTGCTGATGTCAATCACTGTAGACATTCTTTTTAGTAGCTCTCAGCCCTATAGTGTTTGTGGTTCTTGTGGTAACTGTGTAACACAATAGTACAAATCAGTATTCATCTAGCATTTGTATACCCAGTCCTATCAAATGTGAAATTGTGTGTGACTGAGTGTGTGTGTGTGTGTGTGTGTGTGTGTGTGTGTGTGTGTGTGTGTGTGTGTGTGTGTGTGTGTGTGTGTGTGTGTTTCCAGAGGAATGATTTATAGGCCATTTACAATTTACACACACTGCACTTCGCATTGCCCATGTTTGCACTCCTGCTGGTGTCAGTCACCTTGAAATAACCCTTGGGCCAAGTCTTAGCACCATCAGCTATGTGGTGCTTACAATACGTGTAATACTGTAGTGTAGAAAACTAGTTAGGTAGGAGTGTTAATCCCAGATATAGCAACTGTGAAGCTCTGTGTGTGTGTGTGGAAATGCATGATTTTGAGGACATTCACACTCACTACACCTCCCATTGCCCTACTTTAACATGCCTTCTGATGTCAGTCATCTTGAAATAACCCTTTGGCCAAGTCCCACCTCTATAAGTGCTGTGGTGCTTGCGATAACTGTGTAATACTATAGTATAACATACTAATTAGGTAGGAGTTCAAATCCCAGACATAGCAATTGTGAAACTGTATGTGTTTGTGTCAAAGAGTTTGTGTGTTTTTTATAATACCTGATTTTATGGACATTCACACCTACTACACTCCCATTAACCCTCCTTTAGCACTGCTGCTGATATTACTCACCTTCAAAGATACCTTTGGACAACTTTCCAACATATAAGCTGTGTGGCACTTGCAATAAGTGTGTAACACTATAGTGTAACATACTAGTTAGGTAGGAATTATAATCCCAGACATGGCAACTGTAAAACTGTGTGTGTTTGTATAAGAGAGCGCGTATGTCTTTGATGATACTTGATTTTATGGACATTTACACTTACTACTCTCCCCTTACCTTTCCTTTAGCACTGCTGCTGATGTTACTCACCTTCAAAGATACCTTTGTATAGCTCTCCACCATGTAAGGTCCGTGGTGCTTACGATAATTGTGTAATACTATAGTGTAACATACTAAGTAGGTAGGAGTTCTAATCCCAGACACAAAAACTGTGTGTGTTTGTGTGAGAGAGTGTGTACGTCTTTGATGATACCTGATTTTATGGACATTCACACTTACTACTCTCCCCTTACCCCTCCTTTAGCAATGCTGCTGATGTTACTCACCTTCAAAGATATATTTGGATAACATACCACCATATAAACTCCATTGCACTTGCGATAACTGTGTAATACTGTAGTGGAACATACTAGTTAGGTAGGAGTTCTAATCCTGATCCTGGCAACTGTGTAAATGTAAGTGTTTTTGTGGGAGAGTGTGTGTATCCTTGTAGAGACCTTATTGTGTGGTCATTCACACTTACAACACTTCTCATACCCCTCCTTTACCACTGCTGGTGATGTCACACAGCTTCAAAGATACCTTGGCACAGATCTCTAATGTGTAAGCTCCATGGTTTGTGCCATAAATGCAGAACCATGCAGTAGCAATAACTACATAGGTATGGGTTTGAATCTCATCCGTGGCAAGTGTTTGTGTGTGTACATATGTATGTCCATATCTCAAATATGTTGGCCCCATTTACACCGAGTACACATCTCAGTGCCTGACTTTAGCAGTCCTGCAGATCTCATCCACCTTAGAAGTACATGTTGCCAACCTAAAGCCATGTAAGTTCAGTGTTACATGTAGTAAATGCACCACATAATGGTCCAAAAAGATTGTTAGATAGAGGTTTGAACCTCATCCCTGGCAAATGTAAATGTGTGTGTAAGGTAAAATGCTTTTTGGGATCTCTGTCCCACAGCACCCAATACCAGTATTTTGAAGGGCTGGTGATGTTTCTCACCTTAGAAGTAGCTTGGACAACATCCATCCTATAAGATCCGTGATGCGTGTGATAAATGCGGTGCACTGTAGTAGCAATACATAGCTAGGTAGGGATTTGAATTTTAGTACTGGCAAGAGTGTGTGTGTGTGTGTGTGTGTGTGTGTGTGTGTGTCTGTCGTCAGTATCCTGTGTGGGGGTTGCTGTGATTGTGTAATAACAGGATCCATTGTGGAGCGGGTTTTCCTAAATTAGTATGTTGAGGGCCTAGTATATTTCACAATGTCCACATTATAAGGCAAACAGATGTCAAACACCAGAGAGGTTGGTGTAGATAATCCACAGCCCTAAATGTGACAGTATGGATTAGTGAACAATATAGGCAACCCTTCTATTACTCAGAGAACACTCCCCACCCAAGTATCATACACAAACACACTTGGCTAGGCAACAACCACTATATTGGTAGTTCCCCTGCATATTGCCTCCCAAATAGTAACCACAGTGTCATAGCAGTGAAGTACATGCCTGTTGACCACAACAGTGCCACTGACGTCAGAAAGTACTTTCATGTGTTACATCTCCTGACTGAGTGTGTGTTATCCAACAAGTAAAGGGACATTGCACCCTGTGCCATCCCCTCATTAGCCAAATAAATGTGTACCGTGGTCCTTTTGCCATGTTCCCCACTGGACACTTGCAACAGCTGTAGAGTCTGCAAATGTACCCCACAAAGGAAATACTATGCCTTATACACATGCTTGGATAGGTGCCACTAACTCCACTGAATACACATATCATACAGTCAATGTAGGTGCAATCATGACCTATGTTACATAGCCTGGTCTTACCAAATGCGGTCAGGAATGCTACATCAGAAGATGTCAATCTGTCCACACAGCATGCCCCAGAGACCTCAAATACACTTCCACAAGTCAAAGAACATGTATGTGGGACATGTACACAACCCAGACACTGTCCATGTTATGGAATATAGATCACATACATGGGAAGCAGTGCACATCACTGGCCTCCCACAATAGAAACCCAGATGAGTGGCTGGCGAATACAATATCTACCCCTAGGGACCACTCCAGGGACTACACCCCTACACCCCTGAGCCACAATGGGGTCTATTGCATCTGGCCTGATGCCAAGGTATTCCCTTGGCCTAGCCTTGTAGAGCCTTCAGGCCCATTCACCTACTACACACCTGTGAAGCATTGAACCTATGGATCTCAGTACTGGCAAGTGTGTGTGTGTGTGTGTGTGTGTGTGTGTGTGTGTGTGTGTGTGTGTGTGTGTGTGTGTGTGTGTGTGTGTGTGTGATAAATTATTTTGAGGCCATTCACACTTACTACACCTCCCATTGCCCTACTTTTGCATGCCTGCTGATGTCAGTCACCTTGAAATAACCCTTTGGCCAACTTTCAGCCCAATAAGCTCCACGGCACTTGTGATAAATGCGTAATACTCTAGTGTAGCAAACTAGTTATGTAGGGGTTCTAATCCTGGTTCTGGTAACTGTGATAATGTGTGTGTTTGTGTGAGAGGGTGTGCGTGTGTCCTTGTTGACACCTGATTTTTTGAACATTCACACTTACTACACTTCCCCTATCCCTCCCTTAGCACTGCTGCTGATGTCACTCACCTTCAAAGATACCTCTGGATAGTTGTCTAACATGTAACCTCTGTGGCATGTGTGATAACTGTGTAACACCGTAATAGCAATACATAGCCAGGTAGGGGTTTAAAACTCGGTACTAATAAGTGTGGGTGGTGGGGTGATTGTGTAATGACAGGATCCATTGCACTGTGGGTTTTGCTACATTACTATAGTGAGGACCTATATGTCCCAATGTCCACATTACAAGGCCAACAGTTGTCAAACACTGTAGAGGTTGCTGTAGACAATCCACACCCATAAATGGCTACTGCCATGTACAATTACTATGTGACAGTATGGATTAGTAAACAATATAGGCAACCATTATAACACCCAGAGACCACTCTCCACCCACAGAACAGACACATATGCTTGGCTCTTTCTCTCTTCCTTTCTTACTTTCTCTCTGTCTCTCTCTCTTTCTCCCTCTCTGGTGGATGTGGAAACATACATCTGTTTTGCATAGGCAGCAGCTTGACTTTTGTAAGTAGTGCTCATGATCAGCTGATAGCCTGTGCACAAATTGGAGTCCCCCACTTGATAATTGCATGTAGAACAGCTGTGGTATCATTCCTATAGCCAACTGCATGGAAACACACTCCTATAACTAAGCACTTCATGTGGGTGTTGACCCTTTTCTTTCACTGTGAGTAGGACTTCATGTAGGTGTCTGACAAACAACATCACAAAGGGTAGTTGGAAATACCTCTTACAAAAATACACTGTGGAGACAGGCCAACAAACTGGAAGGGGATGTTTCAAACATAGGGACATAATGTAGGTATTGCTGTTCTACATTTGAAGTAATGTTGGTTTAACAGGATTTGTGTGGATATGGTTGTTCTGTATGATTTAAAGTCTAGCATGACAGTGTTATGTGGTTGAGGAAACTCTCACCTGTAGGGCTATCTGCAGACTGGCCAGAGTTTGGAGTCTTAGATGTGGCATGTTACTCACATACTTTCTGTCATTATAAATGCAGTAGCATACTCTGATGTTTGCAGTCAGTAAATGGTGACATCCATGTGTGTTACTGACTTCATATCCCTCAGAAGAGATATGTCACAACAAACCCTGTTACACGAGCAATTTTCTCAGTTCATCACAGCAATATGTCAAAATTGGCCCTGTGTTTGTGCCTCTGTCCCCCAAGTCTCTCACCCTTTGTCCGTATGTTATGCAGTAAGAGACGTATATGTACAGTATATCATTATTTACTGACATCATTCCTGATATCAAGCCAGTGATATATCAGAATGCCAGACATGGTATGTACATGCCTACTAACCCTGGTTGACTTCTTCGAGACAGTCACCAAGGCCATAGATGAGGGAAAGGTGGCTCACACAGCCTACCTTGACCACACCAAGGCTTTCGACACCATTCCCCACTTGGGTATTACAGAAAAACTCACCAGCCTGAACATAAACCCCTACGTCATGAAATGGGTTGCCAATTGGCTTACAGACAGAACTCACATGGGAAGAATAGTGGGCTCCAGGTCCGACTCTAAACCAGTCACAAGTGGTGTCCCACAAGGCTTGGTCCTGGGACCCCTACTGTTTGGCATATACTTCTCAGAAGTACAGGCAAACACAGGAGGACTATGGCTAACCAAGTTTGCAGATGACTGCAAACTGGGAGCCATAATTGACTGTCTGTCTGACATGGGCATCCTCCAAAATGGCCTTACTGAGACAGACACCTGGTGTCAAAGTCATGGCCTCAAACTAAATGCCAAAACATGCATAGTCATCCCATTTGGAAAAAACAAAACACCCACAAATTACCACATAGGTGGCAGCCCCCTTAATACAGAAGAGGTAATAAGAGATCTGGGGACCAAGGTAGATAGTAATCTCTCCTTTGACAATCATATTGCCAAAGTAGTTAGGAAATCCTTCTATGTGGTGGCCCATCTAATTACTAAAGGGTTTGCATCTTGAAATAAGGAGGTTATAGTGCCCCTCTACTTGTCACTCATTAGACCCATAATAGAGTACAATGCCCCATTTCGGATGTACCTCACAAGACACTTCCAACAGCTGGAAAGACCACAAAAGTACCTCACTAAGAGGATTACTGGCCTCAAATATATGCCCTATGCATCCTGACTGAAAAAACTCCGGCTGTACTCAGTGGCATATCGCTTACTCAGAGGTGATCTCTGCCTGACTTACAAAGCCATGTCCAACTCAGAACTGATGGACATGCTCCACCTAAAGAAATCCAAGTCACTGCCAGCCACGTGTTCTAGTGAGCTAAACTCTGCCACAACAATAAATAGAACATGCTGGAGGGATAGATTCCTGTCACAGAGACTCCCCATGCTTTGGAACAAAATTCCAAATTACATCAGGCAGAGCCCCTCACTCTTGATGAGTGGATGGGTAACAAAAAATAAACCCCTGGGATCACGTCATTGGCTCTGCTTGACAGGTGATCAGTTAATTAATCAATGGGGTGGTGAAAGTCGACACACTCTGGCTAGGCTTATAAATGTCCTCGGGCAGATAGCCTAGTACCTACCTACGAACCTATTTACCTATAGGAGGTCTTATATTTGAGGACAAAACCTAGACATTCTGTTGTAGTCTGTATAGCAATGAGGTCTGTGTACTTATGGTGATTGTTGACAGAGTGTCAGTATTGTGTAGCAGTGTATTGTGACTATATTACTTGGCCTGTGTACAGACTGGGGTAGATGTCAGTGTTCTTAGTCTTGTTCTATCTGACGTTGCATGCTGCTCCAGTTTCTGGTACCTTATCAGTGTATATGTCTGTAGGGCCAGACTGACACATATTCCATACCACAATCAGGCATCAGTCTACACTGTGATTTGGGCCAGTATATGTAGGGTTAGTGTGTGAGTGGCAAATATGACAATGGTTTTGTTCACACAGTCCATATACTGTGCTATTAATTAGGTTTACCATAATATGACTGTGTTGAGATTGGTTGTGGGTATGCACTTTCACATTGGTGTCTGTAGGTAGGGTTCTAATCCTGGTTTTGGTAACTGTGATAATGTGTGTGTTTGTGTGAGAGGGTTTGTTTGTGTGTCCTTGTTGACACCTGATTTTTTGAACATTCGCACTTACTACACTTCCCCTACCCCTCCCTTAGCACTGCTGCTGATGTCACTCACCTTCAAAGATACCTTTGGATAGTTGTCTAACATGTAACCTCTGTGGCATGTGTGATAACTGTGTAACACCGTAATAGCAATACATAGCCAGGCAGGGGGTTAAAACTCAGTACTGATAAGTGTGGGTGGTGGGGTGATTGTGTAATGATAGGATCCATTGCACTGTGGGTTTTGCTACATTACTATAGTGAGGACCTATATGTCCCAATGTCCACATTACAAGGCCAACAGTTGTCAAACACTGTAGAGGTTGCTGTAGACAAGCCACACCCATAAATGGCTACTGCCATGTACAATTACTATGTGACAGTATAGATTAGTAAACAATATAGGCAACCATTATAATACCCAGAGACCACTCTCCACCCACAGCTTGGCTCTTTCTCTCTTCCTTTCTTACTTTCTCTCTGTCTCTCTCTCTTTCTCCCTCTCTGGTGGATGTGGAAACATACATCTGTTTTGCATAGGCAGCAGCTTGACTTTTGTAAGTAATGCTCATGATCAGCTGATAGCCTGTGCACAAATTGGAGTCCCCCACTTGATAATTGCATGTAGAACAGTTGTGGTATCATTCCTATAGCCAACTACATGGAAACACACTCCTATAACTAAGCACTTCATATGGGTGTTGACCCTTTTCCTTCACTGTGAGTAGGACTTCATGTAGGTGTCTGACAAACAGCATCACAAAGGGTAGTTGGAAATACCTCTTACAAATAAACACTGTGGAGACAGGCCAACAAACTGGAAGAGGATGTTTCAAACATAGGGACATAATGTAGGTATTGCTGTTCTACATTTGAAGTAATGTTGGTTTAACAGGGTTTGTGTGGATATGGTTGTTCTGCATGATTTAAAGTCTGGCATGAGAGTGTTATGTGGTTGAGGAAACTCTCACCTGTAGGGCTATCTGCAGACTGGCCAGAGTTTGGAGTCTTAGATGTGGTATGTTACTCACATATTTTCTGTCATTATAAATGCAGTGGCATACTCTGATGTTTGCAGTCACTAAATGGTGACATCCATGTGTGTTACTGACTTCATATCCCTCAGAAGAGATATGTCACAACAAACCCTGTTACACGAGCAATTTTCTCAGTTCATCACAGCAATATGTCAAAATTGGCCCTGTGTTTGTGCCTCTGTCCCCCAAGTCTCTCACCCTTTGTCTGTATGTTATGCCGTAAGAGACGCATATGTACAGTATATCATTATTTACTGACATCATTCCTGATATCAAGCCAGTGATATATCAGAATGCCAGACATGTTATGTACATGCCTACTAACCCTGGTTGACTTCTTCGAGACAGTCACCAAGGCCATAGATGAGGGAAAGGTGGCTCAAACAGCCTACCTTGACCTCACCAAGGCTTTTGACACCATTCCCCACTTGGGTATTACAGAAAAATTCACCAGCCTGAACATAAACCCCTACGTCATGAGATGGGTTGCCAACTGGCTTACAGACATAACTCACATGGGAAGAATAGTGGGCTCCAGGTCCAACTGTAAACCAGTCACAAGTGGTGTCCCACAAGGCTTGGTCCTGGGACCCCTACTGTTCGGCATATACTTCTCAGAAGTACAGGCAAACACAGGAGGACTATGGCTAACCAAGTTTGCAGATGACTGCAAACTGGGAGCCATAATTGACTCTCTGTCTGACACAGACATCCTCCAAAAGGGCCTTACTGAGACAGACAGCTGGTGTCAAAGTCATGGCCTCAAACTAAATGCCAAAAAATGCATAGTCATCCCATTTGGGAAAAATAAAACACCCACAAATTACCACATAGGTGGCAGCCCCCTTAATACAGAAGAGGTAATAAGAGATCTGGGGACCAAGGTAGATAGTAATCTCTCCTTTGACAATCATATTGCCAAAGTAGTTAGGAAATCCTTCTATGTGGTGGCCCATCTAATTACTAAAGGGTTTGCATCTTGAAATAAAGAGGTTATAGTGCCCCTCTACTTGTCACTCATTAGACCCATAATAGAGTACAATGCCCCATTTGGGATGTACCTCACAAGACACTTCCAACAGCTGGAAAGACCACAAAAGTACCTCACCAAGAGGATTACAGGCCTCAAACATATGCCCTATGCAGCCCAACTGAAAAAACTCCGGCTGTACTCAGTGGCATATCGTTTACTCAGAGGTGATCTCTGCCTGACTTACAAAGCCATGTCCAACTCAGAATTGATGGACATGCTCCACCTAAAGAAATCCAAGTCACTACCAGCCACGTGTTCTAATGAGCTAAACCTCACCACAACAATAAATAGAACATGCTGGAGGGATAGATTCCTGTCACAGAGACTCCCCATGCTTTGGAACAACATTCCAAATTGCATCAGGCAGAGCCCCTCACTCTTGATGAGTGGATGGGTAACAAAAAATAAACCCCTGGGATCATGTCATTGGCTCTGCTTGACAGGGGATCAGTTAATTAATCAATGGGGTGGTGAAAGCCGACACACTCTGGCTAGGCTTATAAATGTCCTCGAGCAGATAGCCTAGTACCTACCTATGAACCTATGAACCTATAGGAGGTCTTATATTTGAGGACAAAACCTAGACATTCTGTTGTAATTTGTATAGCAATGAGGTCTGTGTACTTATGGTGATTGTTGACAGAGTGTCAGTATTGTGTAGCAGTGTATTGTGAATATGTTACTTGGCCTGAGTACAGACTGGGGTAGATGTCAGTGTTCTTAGTCCTGTTCTATCTGACGTTGCATGCTGCTCCAGTTTCTGGTACCTTATCAGCGTATATGTTTGTAGGGCCAGAATGACACATGTCCCATACCACAGTCAGGCATCAGTCTACACTGTGAATTGGGCCAATATATGTAGGGTTAGTGTGTGAGTGGCAAATATCACAATGGTTTTGTTCACACAGTCCATATACTGTGCTATTAATTAGGCTTACCATAATGTGATTGTGTTGAGATTGGTTGTGGGTATGCACTTTCACATTGATGTCTGTTACTATGTGCTGTTACATGCCTGTAGTGCCTGCTATATTTGCAATTACATGTGTATTCCCCCACAGGAAAATTGGGTTAGTGTTGTGGCAGTCTGCCTGTAGTTTAGACAGTGTTTGGTGAAATGCCTAGCAGCTCAGTGTATTTACCTAGTGTGATGTTATGTCCAGATATTTGTCAGATGTACTGTTGCCTGGCCACCACATGTGTTGTGTATTTCTGAAAAAACAGTGGGATGCTGTGAAGATGTATGTCACTAACTAGTGGGAAGTATGTGGGCTAGGGACCTCTGCTCCTCCAGTTAATATGTGTTAGACAGGAGGGTGTGAATGCATCAACTGTGATATATCCCAATTTTTCATGGCTGTAAACATTCTCTTTGTTAGGCTTGGTCCACACGTCTTGCACTAAGGAGTTCTGTGTATACCTCTGGACTGAACAGATTGTTTCAGACTGCCCATGTTTATTGGTCATATTTCTGCTGTATTCCACAGGACAATTACTGTGATTTGTGTGGTACTTCACTATGATAATTATATGATATCTGTCAGTAACTGATGGCGTACATGTCAGTTTCAGAAGAGCCTTCTTTCACAACATGTCTGTTGACAAAACTCCTGTTACTGTAGCAACATTATGCACTTATAACCGCAATACTTACATTATGTTCCCTTGCACTAAGAGGTTGAGTGTTAGGGTGTTGAGGTATGACTCCACTACATGTTATGAGTATATATATATATATATATATATATATATATATATATATATATATATATATATATATATGTATATATATATATATATATATATATATATATATATATATATATATATATATATATATGCGTCCACTACATAATCTCAAAATTTTGACATACCGAATTTCAAAATCTTGAGACTATATAGCTGAAAGCCTTAAATACCAAAAGACCAGAAGCAAGAAGTTCAAAATACCAATGTACGGAGATATTGAAGAAGCACTTCTGGTGTTGCGGTTTGTGGATGGATAGGTGGAATTCAGGTAAGTATCTATGTGTAAGTGTGTTGGTTAGGGGCTTTAGTGTGTGTTAGTGTGTGTTATGACTATGATGTGTGTGACGGACTGCAAAATGTGTGGGTGTGAGTTTCCCTTGTGTAACAGTTTGTGCGATCTCAGAGTTAGTATATTTAAGTGGGGGGTATGGAGGCACAGCCCCCGACATGGGGGGGTGCAGCGGTTTTGCCCCCTGCTTATCTTTAGTGCAGGATGATATTTTTGATTGTGGGGGGAAGTTGCGTGTATGTGTATGTGTGTGCTGTATGTCAGTGTTACGTTCGGGTTTTCGAATTTCGCGCTTCTGGTGTTTTGGCATTTGGGGCTTTCGGCTATATAGTCTCAAGATTTTGAAATTCGGTATTTCAAACTTTCGAGATTATCTAGTGAATATATATATATATATATATATATATATATATATATATATATATATATATATATATATATATATATATATATATATAGGTATATAAATATATATGTGTATGTACATGTGTGTGTGTGTGTGTGTGTATATATATATATATATATATATATATATATATATATATATATATGTATACATACATATGCTTATTTATATATATATATATATATATATATATATATATATATATATATATATATATATATATATATATATATATATATATATATATATATATATCCATATATTTATGTGAAAACATAAGTGTCATATATACCTTCTCAGATGTATTCCACAACATTTATCTGATATGTGTATGTTTAGATATAAAAACCTGACTGATCCAACACTATTTTCACTAACAAGTGGTAAACATTGTAGTAGTCATAGCAGTTATTCACTACTATTCAGTACATGTACTGACTGATATATTTGAAAAAGCAACAGACATTTTTACAGTTCCAGTGGTGCAGTGACTATAGTCTAGAGGGTCTTGGGTTCAAGGACTGTTTATTTTATTGCTAGGCAGAACAGGGACTGTTGGATACAGAGTGGGTAAGGCAGTTTTGAGCAGCTTTAAGTGAGTTTGCATGACAGTAAGCAGTGCTAATGTATGGTTAAACGAAAAGGCGCTTACACTGTGTAGCCTTCACTTTCCAGTGCACAAATCTGCTTAGCATTTACATTTAAGCAATGCTTATACCTGCTAAGCATAGCTCGGCCCTGGTAACTACTGATCACATTCCAGTCTAATAAAATAGCAGGATAATGACATATTTATTAAGTGTATTTAATTCCATGTACATAACATGCTTTTATGTGCTGTCATTAAAGTAGCAAGGGGTGTGAGTATACTGTATGAGGCAGCTGAGTATACATGGGTAGTACCACACTCTTTTCTCTTTGTATGTGTTTCATGCATGGGTAGTATCCCAGGATATATGCAGTCCCACTTGCATGTATTGTATAATTATGTTACTACTTTTAACGGTACTTTTCCAAGTAAGACTAGATTGCAGATTGTAGTAATGAAACCATACACTCCTGCATGCAAAGCTGGACTCTGAGTACTGACTATCGTGTAAGTGTGTTGGTTAGGGGCTTTAGTGTGTGTTAGTGTGTGTTATGACTATGATGTGTGTGACGGACTGCAAAATGTGTGGGTGTGAGTTTCCCTTGTGTATCAGTTTGTGCGATCTCGGAGTTTGTATATTTAAGTTGGGGGTATGGAGGGCACAGCCCCCGACATGGGGGGTGCAGGGGTCTTGCCCCCCTGCTTATCTTTAGTGCAGGATGATATGTTTGATTGTGGGGGGAAGTTGCGTGTATGTGTATGTGTGTACTGTATGTCTGTGTTACGTTCGGGTTTTCGAATTTCGCGTTTCTGGAGTTTTGGCATTTGGGGTTTTCGGCTATATAGTCTCATATTTTGAAATTCGGTATTTCAAACTTTCGAGATTATGTAGTGAATCTATATACATATTTACATATATATATATATATATATATATATATATATATATATATATATATACATATATATATATATAGGTATATAAATATATATGTGTATGTACATGTGTGTGTGTGTGTGTATATATATATATATATATATATATATATATATATATATATATATATATATATATATATATATATATACATACATATGCTTATATATATATATATATATATATATATATATATATCCATATCTTTATGTGAAAACATAAGTGTTGTATATACCTTCTCAGATGTATTCCACAACATTTATCTGATATGTGTATGTTTACATATAAAAACATGACTGATTCAACACTATTTTCACTAACAAGTGGTAAACATTGTAGTAGTCAGAGCAGTTGTTCACTACTATTCAGTACATGTACTGACTGATATATTTGAAAAAGCAACAGACATTTTTTACAGTTCCAGTGGTGCAGTGACTATAGTCTAGAGGGTTTTGGGTTCAAGGACTGTTTGTTTTATTGCTAGGCAGAACAGGGACTGTTGGATACAGAGTGGGTAAGGCAGTTTTGAGCAGCTTTAAGTGAGTTTGCATGACAGTAAGCAGTGCTAATGTATGGTTGAACGAAAAGGCGCTTACACTGTGTAGCCTTCACTTTCCAGTGCACAAATCTGCTTAGCATTTAAATTTAAGCAATGCTTATACCTGCTAAGAAAGCTCGGCCCTGGTAACAACTGATCACATTCCAGTGTAATAAAATAGCAGGATAATGACATCTTTAATAAGTGTATTTAATTCCATGTACATAACATGCTTTTATGTGCTGTCATTAAAGTAGCAAGGGGTGTGAGTATACTGTATGAGACAGCTGAGTATACATGGGTAGTACCACACTCTTTTCTCTTTGTATGTGTTTCATGCATGGGTAGTATCCCAGGTTATATGCAGTCCCACTTGCATGTATTGTATAATTATGTTACTACTTTTAACGGTACTTTTCCAAGTAAGACTAGATTGCAGATTGTAGTAATGAAACCATACACCCCTGCATGCAAAGCTGGACTCTGAGTACTGACTATCGTGTTCTTGGTGCTTGAGCTGTATGTTTTTAAGTATCTCCTATTGGATATTGATCTGATATGTTGATATTAACTGTACACTACTATGTGTTTAGGACATGTCCATGAGAACTGCTGTCATGTAGTAATGGCATGCCTATCAGTGTCAGACGTCTATCTGTCAAAACATTCATCTTAATGCATATCCTGTCAGCTAGCTAATTTCTGTCTGTCTTCTGTTCAGATGTGCAGATGTCAGGTATCAATCTTGGTTGCTTACAGGCAATCTCTGATTGACTGACACTGATATGTCTGACCAGCTGTGTTATGTATGCCACAGCTAGGAAATCCCACTCTGTATTCACCACATGCCATGGATACCTCAACCAGACTACCACAGTCAACACAATATGTTTGGAAACAGGTCCATAACCAAGACACTGGCCATGTTATGCAATATATGTTGCATACATGTCAATTGGAGCACCTCACTGGTCTGCTGCAAGAGAAAACAAGATGATTGGATGTTGAATTTAACTGTCACCCTGGGGATCACTCAAGTTGCATTGGTTGATAGATGGCCTGCTGACAAATGTCAGGTGGCATGATACCAGTGTACCCACATGCCCTCCTCTTCTCATCTCACCATGGACATTAGCCTGATACACACCTAGAAACACCTGCACCTATGGACCTCAGTAATGACAAATGTGTCAGTGTGCATTACTGAGAATAACAATGTCTGTGTGCTTGTAAACCTGTAGCTGAAAATACTCTGAGGGACTTTTCACCCACTACACCCCCCCCCATTGCTATACTTAGAAATTAAATGTACCTTGTTACACTCTTCACCCTATAGGCTATCTGGAGCTTGCAGTGCCAGCATAACACTGTTCTACAAATGGGTCGATAGGCAAATGTGAGTGTGTGTGTGTGTGTGTGTGTGTGTGTGTGTGTGTGTGTGTGTGTGTGTGTGTGTGTGTGTGTGTGTGTGTGTGTGAGTGTGCATATTTGTAGGAGACAGCAGTCTGAGGCCACATTCTCCAAATACACTAGACCTTGCCATACATTATAAGGGATGGTGATGTTGCTGACATTAGGAGAGCCATGACAAACCCTCACCCTACTATCCCTGTGGCATGTGCAATAAATGCATAACCCTGTAGTAGCACTGATTAGATAGACAAGGGTTTGTAATGCAGTCCTGGTCAATTTGTGATTGTTTGTATGTCAGAGGATTATCATGGGTTTCAGTGAGTACAATATTCAATGTTGAGTGTGGGTGCTGGGTATACTGTCTTTACACCATGGTACCTCCAGTACATTTCCCAAGGTCCACTGTATGAGGACCACTGTCACCATCAACCATACAAGAAACTGATTAAAATATCCAGCCCAATGATGCTTGTGCTGTGTGCAAAAACTCTGTAACAGTATGGATTCACTGACAAGGTAGTTAGCACTGCTAAACCCAGATCTGTCAAATGTGTCTATGACTGTATGTGTTTGTCAATGTGCATATGACAGTATGTCATACTATGTATTGTTCATTAACACCCAGTACATCCCCCATTACCATACTGTACAAGGCCTGGTGATGTTCTTCACTTAACAGGAAGCTCAGGACACTCCTCACCCAAAAGCTCTGTGGTGTGTGCAATTAAGGCCAAACACATTAGTAGCAATAAGTACCTATGTAGGGGTTCTACTTTCAGTATTGCCAAGTAAGTGTGTGTATATGTGAAGAGATGTACTTCAGTTTGCAGAAAATATATTTCCCAGGAGATCATTTGTCCGAGAACTAACCTGAAAAAGGTAATATTTCAAAGAAATCATCTTGTGGAAATGTATTCCATCAAAACTAGTAGTGGATGTGTAAATGCCCTCTTCCCCTTCGTTCAGCTGTACAACAATACTGGAATTGGTATATATATTTGGATGTAGTTGTTGTGGGCACAGCCACCCAGATTGGGGATATTGCTGTCCGTATCTCCCCGCTTAGTGCACTGTTATAATGTGCAGTTTATGTTAACAGGTTAAGTAGTTGTTAATCACACTATGTGTGGTTCTACATCACCTCACACCCTCCGAAGTGGGGGGCTGTGCCACTCACACCAGCACACCTATGTTTGCCCACTCCAGGATTGCACTACATTGGGGAAGAGGACATATACCCTACCAGTACCATTGTCAATGACTTTAAACTGGCAGACTGATTATTTACTGATGCAATGTTTTGGCAATTTGGTCTTAGTGGAATTAAATAGGCCAAAATGAGTTCACTCCAAATGAAGTACATCTATGTGAACAGTATTCTCTGTGTACTGCATCAACACCAAAGCCTGTGTGTGTGTTATTCACAAGCATTTGGTGTGTGCCACTCAGTACACTTACCATTGTCCACTGTAGAAGAGCTGCTTACATCAGCTACCATGCACTCACATGTATACACCCCTCAGACCTATCAGCCATTTGGCACATGCAGTAATTGTTATACAGACCTGTTACTTCTGTTCAGCTGTACCTAGGATATGACACAGTCAATGTGTCACCACAGTGCCACACCCCTTGTAGGAAAGGACAGTAGACTAACATCCTGCTGAGACATAGACAACTAGAACACAAACAGCATACATTATGGAGACCACAATCAGTCAGTGTTAATAACAGCTATAATGCATCATGGCTGGACAGCTACAAACCCTGATGTGTAAGCATTAATCATAACAGCTGACAACACCTTAAACAGCTTTACATTGCTAAACTTTAGTACATTCACCCTGTGCATCAGCACCATATTAACATGTCCCTGCATTGATGGTATGGATGACAGGGATGTGGCACAGGTATCATCATATGCACAGGATGTGTTGTGGGTTTGCCAGAGGCCTAGGCTGAGCCGTTTGGTTGATATCATGTGTGTGGGTTAGGGGGTTCTTTATTAAATGGCCTGTGCAGACGTGGTGTGTGTAGGTATGGAGGTGCCCTAGCTGTGTTGGTGGTGTGTATGTGTGTGTGTGTGTGTATGTATGCACACATTTCTGCCATGTGGCTGCCCTATACAGAGTATATTGGACAGCTGCAGACCAAACATTGCAGGGTGTATAGTTCACCATTTCCGGCCACAGACACGGTAACTGTGCCTGCCAGGGGTTGCACGGGCACTACCAAGCAGAAGCCCAGATATGGTACTCTCTCCTGATGATGACAATTGTCCACTGGATCTGCATCCCTGTTGGGACAGGCCAAGACCATGTGCACATGGCCTGCTGCATTGTGGTGTGAACAGCACCCCCCTGCAGTGATGGTGCTGCTACTGCCACTACAGGAGAGGCCGTGAGTTGTTGCATGTCCACGTAGATCTCCACCTGTTGGTGTTTCTGACCTACGTCCATGTGGCCGATGCCCTACTCCCACCACTTGCTCTACCACAGGCACCACATGGTTGATGTTTCCCACCATCTCACCCAACTGTTTATCCATGACTTCTGCAAAATAATGGTGGGCACCTGCAAGATCACAGATGTACTTACGTACAGCAGGAAGAGTAGCCCTTTGGAGCCTCAGACTATCTTTGGTGTAACATTCCACACATGCCTGTGCTTTCATGATGGCTCAAAACATGCATCTGGTGACACCTGCTGTGGCACGTCTGACAGGGGCATGATGGCCAGCAGCCATCCTACGAGCAGCCCTGTACATCTGCCTGTGTGGTACTTCACCAATTATCCAGCTATGGCTGCTGTGTACAGACACACATGCCATAGTCACTACATGTTCCTGCCCATGCCACCACACACCAACTGTCCCTTATCTATGGCCACTGGTGATGGGGTATGTATGGGGATTGTGACTGTGGGTGGGGATGGGGTGGATAAAAGTGGGATGTCAACCAATGGCACAGATTCAGCCCCTGACAACCATGACTGTGCCTCACTATGCCTATCATCATTGTCAGACTCTGCATGGACACTAACATCAGTTTGCCTGTAGGAGGGACCTTGACCCACCGTGCTCCCTGTGTGGGGCAGACAGGAAATGTAAATTAAGACCTGTACATTATGATTTACTTCTACACACACACACACACACACACACACACACACACACACACACACACACACACACACACTCACTCACTTACAGGTGAGGGGGCACAAAGATATTACACAGACCTCTCGTTACCCATTAGTCATATGCATATGGCACTCAGCAGCATGCACAGAAGCCATACTCAATTCTTGTTACCAACATTATACATCACTGTGATGCATGAATTGTGTTAGTAGGTGATGCCACTTCCCTGGAACACACTGCACCCATGTACACAATATTGCTGTGCACCTGTACAGCACACTGGGATGTAGTGTGCACCATATCTCACAAGTGTACACACCATTGCTGAATGTGTATATGTGTGGACGTTATGTTTGCTCTGTTGCTTGCAGCCACTCTGTGTTAGTCTGACACATACCTGAGATGATATGAGGACTGATGTAAATAATTAATGGCTGTCCTTTAATTTTCAGAGTTCATCATCAGCAGTGCATGTATGTGCAATAAAATCCAGTTACACTGACAACCTTCAAAGTTTAATGTGGATATGAGGAGTGTACAAACCTTTGTTGACATGCCAGCCTCTTCTGTGATAAGCAATGGGGCCACAATACTGCATTTATTAACATTACATACACCTGATATGTGACATATGACCTGTGCAATCCAATGCAGTATCAAACAAATGTGTTAGTCTTGCAGATGCTGAATGAGATGCATACAATATGTGTTTTGCATAAGTGTGCACATCCTTAGCACAATGGTTTGTTGAAGCACCTGTTAAATGAACTACAGCAGTCACTATTCCTGGAAGGGTATACTAGCATGGCCCAACTTCACTTGCTATTATTTGGTCACTCTGCCCTACTACAAATGTCACCCAACTTTGCCAGATTGCAAGGTCAGCTCATGTGCACAGCCCTTGGAGGTCACACAGTGGCTTCACTATTGCTGTAGAGTCAGGGTTATGTCTGACACAATTCATAACCTTCACTGTATTCAGATACAGCCATTCTTAGCAAGCTTTGGATGCATGCTTCAGTTCACTGTTGCTGACACCCCTCCCCATCCTCAGCCTTATTGCAGATGCTTGACAGCTATGGGCCACACATGAGTGTTATTTTGCAGTGTTCCAAATTCCAAACACCGTGTCTACTGGCCTAGTTCCAGCTAATGAACAACAAACCTAAATGTGTACACTGGCACCAGGAAGCTAAATTTTGGGGATGGTGGCCCTGAGGTGGAGTGAGGTGTTGCTTGTGCACCACACGTATCTTTATGAATACTGTCTGTAGGTTTGAGCCTTGGTCTCATGACACCATTACACATTGCAACACATGCCTTTGAGAGACCTGATGTTATGCTTATGCTACCTGTAGAGAGCCCTGGATGATGTATCATGTGGGACAACTCTTCCATCTGATTACCCTAACCCATAGGCCACACTTATGCAGAATCCAGGCAATTGTCGACACAGGTACTGCACAGGCAGTACTTGCTAGACATTCCTGCAAGTCCCTCAGTGTTGCTGCATGTTTCTGGTCAGTCTCCATGACCAGTTTGCAACATGTTTTGTAATCTGTTTTGGATGGGCATCTGTTTATTTTCTACACCAATGTTGTCCCATACTTCATACACACATACATGACTGTCTGCACTGTTTGCCATGGCATATGCAATGGTGAGGTAAGGCTACTTTTCCCACTCCTGAGTGCTACCTTTCAGATATCGGATCCATTTCATGATTTTTAAGATGTGTGTAAGCCACAGCTGCTTCTGCTGCAGGTTAGTGGGCAAATGTCATGGACATACTGCTTGGACAGCAGACCATTACTTGGTGTGACATTGAGGCTCTGTACTTGATGGAAGGTGTGTACTCAAGAAGAGTGAATGCTGTCAGTACCTCACAAGCTGCTTCCACAATATGTTATTTGGAGTGTGGGCACAATATGCTTCCAGGGTTTACTAAGATATGTATTCCCCATATTTGTTGTCCTAACATAGGGTTGCATATTACACATTCATTGCTCATGTTAGGATCACATTACAGGTTGTAAAACGTGTGGAATGTGGTATTGTGGTTTGCCATTGTTTATATCAGGAACAGTTGCCATTGCAATAGAGGTGTATACACTGTTGTAGCCAATGTATACAGGTAATTTTTCAGACATGTCCCTACTATAGGCTATTTGTCTCACCATTATGTTCATCTCTGTCCACACATCTTGCACTGACAGGTTGTTAGTTACACTGCTGGACTCTTACATACCCTTCAGATATGCCACCATGGTGACCACTGTGATGCAGTGCAGTTAACAGCAACAATAAATGAACATGTACAGCGTGCATTATGGGTAGATGTGTTAAATGTGTGCATGGCAATAGCATGGCCATAACATGGCTGGTGTATTGGCAAACCTGAACAAAACAATTCCATAACCAGCTACAGGCTCAGTTGTATACCAGAGGGACCTAAATAGTTGTGCGAGAGAAGTAATGTCAGTAGCCGCACTTGTGGCATTGGTACAGGGTGGGAGCAGCATTTCAGCACATTGACAGTGCAAACCCACAATACTAGAGATTATGCACATCTGTTCATTACTACACTGCAGCAACAGACATCTGACATATGCATGTAGATACTTTACAGATGAAATGGATAAGCAACAGTGGTCTAGTAATGTGCCCTGGAGTCTTACCTGCACATTCCTCATCCATTTAGTGGGTGCCACCCATCTTCACAATGCCGTCTTCAGCCTGCTGGCTTGTCTGGCGGGTGGGTGCCCCAAGGCTGGTGAGGATCTCCTCAGCATTTGTCAGTGGGGGCTGGATGGCATGAACCCCACCTGTGGCTAGCTAGTCTCTCCTAAATGCAGCAGCATGCTGATGGGCATGGCAGATCAGATCTATGTACCGATGCCGCACCTGCTCATAATTTCAGTTGTGCAGGCCAACATTGTTTACCCTGTGGATGAGCTTGTTCCACAGGGAAGTCCTCTTCTGCAGATCCTGGGCCATGTGGCTGAATAGTATGGCATGATGCATTATGAGGTATTGGATGATTGCGTAATTTTTAAGGTTTGTGACTGCGGAGAAACATTCCCGGGGCATTGTACCTGGAAGACAAAAACTGGAAAAAAGGTCACAGAACCTCATACGGTTGTCCACGTGCACATCAGGTTTGGGTATTACTTGCAAATAATCCATGAATGCAGGCAAGCATTCCAGGGGCATTGGAGCTGGAAGACAAAAACAGGAAAAAAAAGTCACAGGACCTCATACGGGTGTCCACGTGCACATCAACAGTGGATATTACTTGCAAATAATCCAGACTATACCATAACACTGTAAGCTATCATGGCTTTGACATCCTGCATTACACTCCTGGCCCTGACCTGTCCAGTTCCCCTAATGTTGAACACTTAATGGCATAATCCAGTATTCACCATTCATTTCTGTGTAGAGGTACGATAATGTCCATCTTCCATGTGGATGGTGTGTGGACGGTAGCATGTCTGTGTTTCACTGTAGTGTGTGATGGAACTGTGAGCACATGGTTGTGTTAATATAGGAGGCAAACTGTGATGTTCTCATGCCCCACGGATGCTTGCTGTTGTTGCCATCAGTCGGGATTATGTCCATGCTCACCAGAGATGCGGGCAGGAGTGTGGTTGATGTGCATATCCCACTGTACTAATATTGTGAACAGGGTGCCACTGTTCCCATCTATCGTGACTGATGCAGGTTGCCTGTATCCATGGCATGTGTGTATTAGGTGTGCTTTACCCCCAGTACAGGTTGACTTGTGTTACTGGCTCTGAGACTGCATACATATGTGGAGACATGGTTGCAATTGGCCTTGGTGGTTTGGATATGTCTGATTTCTAGTCATAGTCTTACAGAACGTCACCTGCAAACCTACATGCATGCTCAGATAGAGGTGCACTTGCTTCCAAGTTGTGGTCTGCCCCTACATGTCCCTTTACAGCCACTCTAGCAACCTATTATGTGTTTTGTGTCTTGCTGCTGTCCAGCAAGGGGGGTTACTCTATCGTTGGTGGAGGATATTTGTACAGGTCAGGTACTGCTGATTCCATATAGCTACAGTGGATATGAAGTGTACACACATCCGTTGCAATGCATGGCACTTGTGCAATTGGAACATGACTCCACAAAAGCACATGTCAACACAATCCCCACCTGTGATGTGTCCTCTAGCCTGCTCAGTTCAATAGGAAACATAACCTGTCATGTGGAAACAAATGGTAATTAATACTCAATACAGCAAGCCAAGTGAATGTGTGTGCACACCCTTACACTGATATGTTGTGTGAACACCTGCTGAGATGATTACAGCATCCATTTGTCTTCATTTGTACTCTAACATCATATCACATCTTCACTTTTCAATGGTTGCTCCCCTTCCATGAAACAGCTTTGCTTCTTTTTCAATAGAATTGTACAGTTTATGAGTCACATTTGAGGTGAGAAACATTTTGATATGACGTTCTGTGATCTCATTGGCATACAGCACACAGATCTGGCATTCCAACAGGGGTGTGTACACTTTGATATCCAGTGTATATGGGTGTTGATATAGCTGTTAGTGGTAGGGTCATAACACAGTTGTACACTTCTCTGATTACTGCGGGATAAGCATGCCTACTGTAGTACCCATATCAGTGTCATAGCAATGCAACAATCAGTAGCAGTACACATTTTATTTTATTGTATGGAGTGACAGTGATATTACACACATGTGCAACATGCACATCCTATTTTCCAGACTGCTTGTGACCCATGTTATTACTTCTGTGCCTTTCAGCTGAACATACACATAAATACACATGCTCAGGGGATACATGGTATACATTTGTGTTCTATGCCATTATGCACACTGTATTTACAGTCTTGCAGCTCGACCATATTTCTCAACTTGTTATACCAGGACTTCTGGTCATTGATCCACATCACTAGGTGCCAAAACAGGGAAGTCAATTTTGATAAAGTATTAATATAGCGGCCATAACACAAGTATATGTGTAAGTGGCTACAGATATCTGTCACAACTGTGAACATTGTCCAGAAGAACACTGTACAGTTGAATGGTATTCATTTAATATATCACATGCAATTTAACACACACATCTGCAACAGTGCTTTATTATGCTCATGCCCTATATAGGTATCCTAGATTTACAATACAAACATGTATTGTTAGATATGAATATTAGGCTGAAATTAATTCTGTTGTATAAAATAAAGCTTGCTTAAATGCAGAAACAGAGATTAGTAACATGTGATCAGCATTCATACTAAATGACCATGGCTTGGAAAATAAGGAACCTGCTGAATGGACATTTTTCCCTTACAGACTTAAAAACAGGATGTATGCAAGAGCAAAAATGCAAAATCTTCTTTTAAAGACAATGTGTTTCCTGTTTCTGCATTTGGCATAAGAACAGATGTTCTTATACAAAAGACAAAAAACATGATGTTCACACTGTCAGAAAAGTTGACTTCTTATAAATTCAGCAAAAGTGTGGCAAAACATTGTTAAACAAGGAAGCTTAAAAATAATAGTATCAAGTCAGCATTTGCGTCAGCATTTGCAACAATTAGTACTGTTTCTACAGGATGAGCAGTTCTCCAAAATAGAATACCAAGAGGAAATGTATATGTATGTGCATGACTAAAATTGTATATAAAGATCTATATGAATCCAGTTATGTTAGGAGGTATTTGTAGAGACACATTTGTCTCAAGTTAAATGCTATATCCCACATCATCTGTACTATATGAGAAGTAAAGTGGGACAGTACTTTAAGCTGCAACATTAGTCCATTTGGTTTATTATAAAAAGTTATTTGTTACTGCTCTAAAGTTGATGCTGCAAAGTATATTCTCTCATCAGTGTATATTCTGCTAGTTTCTGTATGCAACAAACTGTGAATGCAAATATAACCAGACTTTAATTTTAGCAGAAGCTAAACAACAAGACTGAGTGTCTTAAGAAGACTTCAAATCCATCACAGCAAGCAGTAAAGAGTGCCATATCATTTTTCATGTATGATACTCAAATTCACATGTAACATATGGATTTGGGCAACATGCCATTAACTGGCCTAGTAGTGGCACAGACATGACTGTTTGACAGACACTCTAGTGGTTGCCATATGTAAGCTGTCCTTTCCCAGGGTGTGTCAGGCTCCTCAGCTGTGACCCAATCTATCCACCTCGTAGAGCATCACATGTGGACAAAGCCTAAAATTAGGGGGGATATATAGGGACAGATCATAGATATGCCTATTACAAACCTATGAAGTTTGTAGCATGATACATTTTGCATTACCATGACTGTTCAGAAGGTGGTGGGGTGAGAAACTCATGTATCTGTCATTACTTCATTACTTTCATCTCCAGCTATTTGCCAGACTAATATAGATGTTTGGAGGAACAGAACAAACACTATTATGGCTAAATCTTGACATTCTGTGAAGATCTGCACAGTTGACAGGTATGGCCCACTGCAGACAGAGCCAGATGCTATGTCCATAGCATTTGTTCAGCAGGACATCATTACAGCAAGTATTGATGGCACATATACATCTTTCATAATCATCTATCCCATTATTGCAGACCAAATACTACATTCAATTACATGCTTACATGTTTCACAAACCTGGTTTATCTTCAGGTTCCTTCTGTGTACAAGTTGTCTTCTTGTTTCTTATTTTGTTTTTAGGTTTTGTTTATGTAGTTTCTAATTTTTTCTGGTATCTCTTTCTCTCTCTCTCTCTCTCTCCATTACTGGGATCGAGCTTCTTTGAATAGGTTGAAGCATGGCTTTTATAGGTGATGCTCATGTTCAGGTGATAGCCTCTGCACCAATTGCTGTTCCCCACTTGTTAATTGCATGTAGGCAGCTGTGAAGTTCTTCCACTAGCCAATTTCATAGCAACCCACTACTATAAATACCTACATCATGTGGACATTGTCCCTTTACCATGCCTGTATGGAAAACATCTTTCATGTGTGCGGGCAACAGTGTTACAAACAGCAGGTAGGAATACCTCTTACAACAAAACTTGTAGACACAAGCCAACTACATGTTTGCATAAGGTTCCAGACCTAGGGACAGTGTGTGAATATTGCTGGTATATGCATTGAATACTGCTAATTTTACATGGCTTGTGTGTACATCCTAGTTTTGCATGGAATGCAGTCTGTCTGCATAGCTCTCAACTGTGGGCCTATCCACATGGTGGCCAGAGGATTGGCTGTTATGTTTTGTCTGTTCCTCACGCAGGTCTTGTCCCTGACATAGGTTCATAGGTTCATATTAGGCTATCTGCCCTAGGGCATTTATAAGCCTAGCCAGAGTGTGTTTGCCTTTCGCCACCCATTTTAAATTAATTTTGCTATGCCCTTTTTCGAGGTTAGTATACTGTGCCTCTGTCTGACAGTGACACAGAAGTGATACCCGGGGTAAACCTACGATCTCCCATCCACTCATCAAGATTCCTCTTGAAGAGAGTCAATGAGGGTCTTTGCCTAACCTGGACTGGGATTTTATTCCAGAGTGAAGGGAGCCTCTGAGTTATGAATCTGTCCCTCCAGCATGTCCTATTTATTTCAGTAATGAGGTTCAAGTCTCTCAAGCGCATAGCTCGATGGGATTTGGATTTTCTGAGGTGCAGCATGTCCATTAATTCCGGGTTGGACATGGCTTTATACGTCAGGCACAGATCGCCTCTGAGCAGGCGGTATGCCACTGAGTAGAGCTGGAGTTTCTTTAACCGGGCAGCATATGGCATCTGTTTGAGCCCTTTGATCCTCTTGGTGAGGTACTTTTGGGGTCTTTCCAGTTGCTGCAGGTGTCTGGTAAAGTACATCCCAAAAGGGGCATTGTACTCAATTATGGGCCTGATGAGGGATGAGTAAAGAGGCATGATGACCTCCCCTGATCTAGATGTGAATCCCTTCATGATTAGGTGGGCTATATAAAATGTTTTTCTAACCACTTTGGCCACGTGGTTGTCAAATGAGAGCTTGCTATCAACTTGGGTCCCTAGGTCCCTAATTACTTCTTCTGTACTTAATGGATTACCACCTATGTGGTAATTTGTGGGCACTTTGTTTTTGCCAAAGGGGATGACTATACACTTTTTGGCGTTTAGCTTGAGGCCATGGCTCTGGCACCAGTTGTCTGTTTCTATGAGGCCCTTTTGGAGGATGCTTGTGTCGGCTGGAGAGTCGATTATGGCACCCAGTTTGCAGTCATCTGAACTTGGTCAGCCACAGTCCTTCCATGTTGGCCTGTACCTCTGAGAAATATATACCGAACAAGAGAGGTCCCAGGACTGAGCCTTGTGGGATGCCACTTGTAACTGGTTTGGAGTCTGACATGGCTCCAGGAATTCTAACCATGTGGGTTCTGTCCTTGAGCCAGTTTGCAACCCATCTAGTGACATAGGGGTTTATATTTAAGCTGGTGAGCTTATCTATAATGCCCGAGTAGGGTATTGTATCAAGGCTTTGCAAGGTCCAGGTAGGCTGTGTGGACCACCTTCCCTCGTCAATGGCCTTGGTGACTGTTTCAAAGAAATCATCCAGGTTTAAGAGGCAGGATCTGCCCTTAACAAAGCCAAACTGGGTAGGATCCAGTGTCTGTAGGTCCCCAATATCTTTATTTATGAGGTTCATGATGATCCTTTCCATAGCTTTGCAGACCAAGCTAGTCAGGCTTATGGGGTGATAGTTTCCAGGATCTGTTGAGGCACCACCTTTGTGGAGAGGGACCACTGTTGCTATACACCACTCTTTGGGTACATATCCTGTAGTAAGGCTGAGATTGAACAGTAGTTTTATGTTTGAGTTTAGCTCTTCTTGGGGTTCATGTAGGCTGCAGCCCGGGACACCGTCTGGTCCCATTGATGCTGTGATTTTTCCTTTGGAGAGGGCAGCTCTTACCTGAGCATCTGAGATGTCAGGGGGGCAGCACTCTGCTGGGATAGATATTTGCCCTTTTGGTGGGGAGAGGGAGGAGAAGTTTGCGCTGAACCTGTCAGCTAGGATGTTGGCGATGTCTGTGGGTTTGATGTATTTTTTGTCATTTTGGACTAATTCTGAGCATATCTAGGAATTCCAACCCAGGTTCCTAACATAACTAAAGAAAGCCTTGTGATTATCCTTAGTGTCTTGTGCAATTTTTCTCTCGAAGCTGGCCTTAGACGATTTTATGAGTGCCCGTAGTTTTTTGCTAATACTGATCAGAGATGCCTTCCCTTTTTGGGATTTTACTCTATCATGTAGTAGCTTCCTCCTTCTATTGTATAGTTTGTTTATGGCTGGGGTCCACCAGACAGGACATCTGCCTTTGGAGGCATATATCAGTGGCATTCTCTCCATTGATTGCTATCAGTACACGGCAACATCGGTTTGTGTTTCTGACTTCATATTCCTGAGTAAGGGTATGTTGCAACCAATTCTGTAACACCAACAACTTTTCACAGTGTATAACAGCAATATTTCAAATATGTCCCTGTATTGCAGCCTCTGTCCTCCACTTATATGCCAGGCTTTGTCCAGATGTCATGCAGTAAGAGGTTGATAGATATGGTCTATCATTATTTAGTGCTGACATGCCTGCTATCATTCCAGTGATGTTGTGGACTTCCACACAAGTTGTGGGGTAGGGTCCATATATATGAGACGACAGCTGGACAAAACTTGTATGACCCTGTACATTCTGGAGGTAAGTGTACAGAGAACACTGTTATATGCCCTTGTAAGAAATTTTATGGTGGAGGGGTATTACATGTTTTTAACCCAGACTGTTACAACATGTGAGGAATATCAGTAATAAGAAACATAAAGGTATATGGCTGTACATTTTCATATATTTCACCATGGGAACCAGGGTGGGTTAGAGCTTACTGCCTTTCACACAGTTCTGTTTGTAAGTGTGACAGTGACATTTTAAGTTAAGCATTGTTATGTAATGGATGCCTTTACATTGTGGCAATTGATACTTTTCCCCCTAGGGGGTTGACTACAGAGTGTAATTGGAGGCTGTTGAACCTACATCTGTAATTAAGTCTTGAATGATTCCTGTCTTCAAGGCAAGTGTGTTTTTTACTGCTGTACTACTGCAGTGGTAGCATTGCTGCATCAGAGCTAGAGGTTCTCCTGTTCGATCCTCGGCTTGGGTTGGGAGTGCCTTCTGTGTCGAGTCTGTATGTCCTCCCCGAGGTCGAGTGGGCATTCGAAAGACATGTGTTGAATGGGCGTGCCTTCGTTGAAGGTTGGGCATCGGGCTGGCAACTCGACACCATAAAAACCAACTGCCAATCATTAGCGGACCAGAGTTCTGCTGTGGCAACCCCTAACCGGGAAAAGCCAAAAAGACAAAGAAAGACTACTTGAAGTCTTTAGCGTAGACAGCAAAGTATGTTATTTTTTTTTTGCAGATTACTGTATCATGTTTTCATTGAGAGTTGCATTAATCAGTAATTATGTATTTCAAACACTTAAATGCTATAAGAAATGGCATAAACAACTGAAATAGTAAACAAATAAACATTTATATGTATGCAAACTGTGTGGTATCATGTCCTTTGCATTGTGTGTGGGTATGTGTTTCATGCAATAATTCTCATTTGTAGGAAAGAATCAGACACTGGCTATTTGAAAAGGTGACAACTGTAGGAAAAATGGATGTTTGATATTCTGTGCACCCTCTATATATACTCTTCATATATATATATATCTATAAATATATATATATATATATATATATATATATATATATATATATATATATATATATATATATATATATATATATATATATATTCTTTTTCTTTCAGCTGTTCCCATTAGGGGTCACCACAGTGGATCATCTGTTTCCATTTCTTCCTGTCCTTTGCATCTTGCTTTGTCATACCAACCACCTGCATGTCCTCTCTTACCACATCCATAAACCTTATCTTAGGTCTTTCCTTTTACCTGGCAGCTTCATCCTTTGCATCCTTTTCCCAATATACCCAGCATCCCTCCTCAGCACATGTCCAAACCAATGCAATATCACCTCTCTGGCTTTGTCTCCAAACCGTCCAACCTGGGCTGACCCTCTAATATACTTATTCCTAATCCTGTCTACCCTAATAACACCCAGTGCAAATCTTGACATCTTTAACTCTGCCACTTCCAGCTCTGACTCTTGCCTTTTTGTCAATGCCACTGTCTCCAACCCATATAACATAGCTGGTCTCACTACCCTCTTGTAGACCTTCCCTTTCACTCTTACTGGTACTCGTCTGTCACAAACCACTCCTGACACTCTTCTCCACCCACTCCATCCTGCCTGTACTCTCTTCTTCACCTCTCTTACACATTCGCCATTACTCTGAACTGTTGATCCCAAGTATTTAAACTCATCCACCTTCATCAACTCTACTCCCTGCATACTCACCATTCTTCTATCCTTCCTCTTATTCGCACAGAAATATTCTGTCTTAGTCCTGCTGACCGTCATTCCTCTCTTCTCTAGAGCATATCTCCACCTCTCCAGGATCTCCTCAACCTGTTCCCTACTCTCATTACATATCACAATGTCATCGCAAACATCATAGTCCACGGGGACTCCTGTCTGATCTCGTCTGTCAACCTGTCCATCACCACTGCAAATAAGAAAGGGCTCAGAGCAGATCCTTGATGTAATCCCACCTTTACCTTAAATGCATCTGTCACTCTCACTGCAGATCTCACCATTGTCACACTACCCTTGTACATATTCTGTACCACTCTTACATACTTCTTTGTCACTCCTGACTTCTTCATACAATACCACAACTTCTCTCTAGGCACCCTGTCATATGCTTTCTCTAAGTCCACAAAGACATGATGCAACTCCTTCTGACCTTCCCTGTACTTCTCCATCAACACTCTCAGAGCAAACATCGCATCTGTAGTGCTATTTCCTGGCATGAAACCATACTGCTGATCACTAATCATCACCTCCCTTCTTAACCTAGCTTCTACTACTCTTTCCCATAATTTCATGCTGTGACTGATCAGTTTTATCCCTCTATAGTTACTACAGCTCTGCACATCACCCTTATCCTTAATAATCAGTACCAAAACACTTTTTCTCCACTCCTCAGGCATCCTCTCACTTTCCAAGATTTTATTAAACAATCTGGTTAAAAACTCTACTGCCATTTCTCATAAACACCTCCAAGCTTCCACAGGTATGTCATCTGGACCAACAGCCTTTGCATTCTTCATCCTTACTTCCTCCTTGCTAATCCATTGCACTTCATGATTCACTATCCCCACATCATCCAACCTTCTCTTTCTCTCATTCTCTTCATACATCAGCCCCTCAATGTACTCTTTCCATCTGCTCAACACACTCTCCTCACTTGTGAGTGCATTTTCCTCATTATCCTTTATCACCTTTACCTGCTGCACATCTTACTTAGCTCGGTCCTTCTGTCTAGCCAGTCGGTACAGGTCCTTTGCTTCCTCCTTAGTGTCCATCCTTTCATACAACTCTCCATACATCTTATCCTTAGCCTTTGCCACATCTCTCTTTGCCATGCACCTCATCTCCTTATACTCCTCTCTACTTTCTTCATCTCTCTGACAACCCCACTTCTTCTTCACCAACCTCTTTCTCTGTATACTCTCCTGTACTTCCTCATTCCACCACAAGGTCTCCTTGTCCTCCTTCCTCTGTCCAGATGTCACATCAAGCACCTTTCTAGCAGTCTCCCTTACTAGCTCTGCTGTAATTACTCAGCTGTTTGGTAACTCTTCACTGCCACCCAGTGCCTGTCTTAACTCTTCTCTGAACTCCAACTCACAATCACTCATTTTCAATTTCCACCATTTGATCCTTGGTTCTGCCCTCACACTCCTCCTCCTCTTCTTGATCACCGTCATTCTACAGACCACCATTCTATGCTGCCTAAGTACACTTTCCCCCGTCATCACTTTACAGTCTCCAATCTCCTTCAAACTGTCCCTGCTGCATAGGATATAATCCACCTGTGTGCATCTCCCTCCACTCTTGTATGTCACCCTATGCTCCTCACTCTTGCTAAAATACATATTCACCACAGCCATGTCCATCCTTTTTGTAAAATTCACTACCATCTGACCTTCTGCATTCCTTTCCTTAACACCATACCTACCCATCACTTCCTCATCCCCGCTGTTCCCATCAACAACATGCCCATTTAAATCTGCTCTGATCACCACTCTCTCACCCTTGGGTGCAGTCATCACCACTTCATCCACCTCACTCCAAAATTTTTCTTTCTTATCCATCGCACACCCAACTTGCAGAGCATATGCACTAACAACATTCATCATTACACCATCAATTTTCAGCTCATAAACATCACTCTGTCTGACACTCTTTTCACGTCCAAAACACTCTTTGCATACTGTTCCTTCAGGATACCCCTACCCCATTTCTCCTCCCATCCACACCATGATAGAACAATTTGAACCCACCTCCAAAACACCTGGCCTTACTTCTCTTCCACCTGGTCTCTTGCACACACAATATATCAACCTTCCTTCTGTCCATCATATCAGCTAACTCTCTCCCTATACCACTCATACTGCCAACATTCAAAGTTCCTACCCTCACTACACTTTCACCTCTCATCCTGCATTTGGGCATGCCTTCCCCCTTATTCTCCTTCTCCTCCTTCAGCCAACAGTAGTCCAATTTCTGCCAGCATCCTATTGGCTGACAGTACTGGTGGCAGTCATTGTTAACCCGGGCCGCGACTGATCTGGTATGCAAATCTGTATTGCTTTCCACATATGTCATTTGGCAAATGTTTTACGCCAGATGCCCTTTCTGACACAACCCTCCCCATTTATCCAGACTTGGGACTGGCACAAAGAAATGCACTGGCTTGTGCATCTTCAGTGGGTGGGATATATATATATATATATATATATATATATATATATATATATTTATATATATATATATATATATATATATATATGTATACACAGATATATATAAACAAATATATATGTGTGTGTGCTTGTGTCTGTATGTGTGTCATTAGAATGTTTAGTGTTTCCACATTGTACATTCCTTATGGTAGACAGACTGTTCTACATGATATGCTAGAGAAATCATCACAGCATCTCATAGCTTGGATGGCTTAGTGGTAACTTGTTGTGGCTATCTTGTGCAGGGTCCTGGGTGCAAGGCTTACAAGGGCTGGTTATCTTGTTGCAAGGCAGAACAGTTCAGCTGTGGAGGAAGAGATAATGGCAATAATTGCAAGAGGTCCCTATTTTGGGCCCCTTCACCCCCATTTAAAGTGCCTTTGGTCAGATGTTTCGCAGTGAGAGGTTCTGAGTGTGGATTTGATATCCGAATGCACCACACACACACACACACACACACACACACACACACACGTATATATATATATATATATATATATATATATATATATATATATATATATATATATATATATGTCTACACACATATATATATATATATATATATATATATATATATATATGTCTACACACACACACACACACACACACACACACACACACACACACACACACACACATATATATATATATATATATATATATATATATATATATATATATATATATATATATGTGGGTCTACTGTACTTCATAGAAGAAACACTTTTTTGAAAAAGAAAAGTAGACCCACACTTACGTGAAAGTGCACTTAACAGCAATACAATGTTTTTGCAAGCCTCCCTGCACCCCACTGTGCCCCTCACCCCCACTTAAATATACCATCTCCAAGATCGCAGTACAGAGGGGAAACATGTAAATTCCCTTTTCCCCACTGTAGTGTGCTTCGGCGTCTCAGTGTTCCTTAACAGTTCGTTGAACCGTTGTTCATGGAAGTGCACTTTCAGTTAAGTGCACTTTCGCATAAGTATGGATCTACTTCTCTTTTTTGAAGAAGTGTTTCTTCAATAAAGGGAAGTAGTCCCATATATATATATATATATATATATATATATAGTCATATACTTTTATTTTATTTTTTTATTTTTATTTTACATTTGTTGACCGGGCTAGTCTAGCTGGATATATTTCCATTTTCAGTAGAGGCCCAGATATACAAAGTATAAAATATTGTTACATGGTGAAAAGGGAATACAAAACAAAATAAAAACAGGTAGATTTACATTCTTGAGATAAAAACACTTGAGAAAAGGTCCAATAAATAGAGTAAAGTTTAAGAGAGCTAGATCAGAATATAATACAGTAACAGTTATGTACCATAGATAAAAACACTTGT
Organism: Protopterus annectens; assembly: GCF_019279795.1. Taxonomy (NCBI): domain Eukaryota; kingdom Metazoa; phylum Chordata; order Ceratodontiformes; family Protopteridae; genus Protopterus; species Protopterus annectens. Next base: position 650,794,808 of record NC_056734.1, on the reverse strand, counting down.
GAAACAGTACAGTGAGCAGAATATAGCTTAAGACAGCTCAAAACAGAATAGTAAGAGTTATATACAGTAGATCATATGGGGTAGTAGTATTTAAAAGCTAAGATTATTAAGTTTAAATAGGGTAAGTCTAATTTACAAGTCAAAAGCATGTAAAGGTTTGGAAGTATGGCAAGAAGAGGAAGAAAGAGGGGTGAAGAAGATGGTTAGTCAGGGTTACTACAAGGGCATAGCCAGTGCATTTGAAGGTATTTTCTAAGGTTTTGTTTAAAGAGAGGTAAGGATGTAGTTAGAGTTAGTTCAGTGGGTAGTAGGTTCCAGTGTTTTCCTGCTGTGTTGCTAAATAGAGAGTCACCAGCTGTATTATTAGTCTTTGTTAAACTGGCAAGAGGTTTGCTAGAAGAACGTAGGGAGTTCAGATTATTATATGAGACTATAAGTTTTGAGAGTATAGGGGTATTATTGGGCTGGTAAAATAACTTGTGGGCAATTGTGAGTTGGGGGATAATCAGATGGTTTTGAAATTGAGCCAATTTAGTTGTCTAAGATTAGTACAGTGATGGGTTCTGAAGGGATTGCCAGTAGCAAATCTGCGATATATTATTAGGGAGGTTGCTATTTGTTTTGTTTTTGTTCTTTAAGGTTTGGTAAAATAGGTGAAGCACATAGGGTTGAGATTAGATTCTAGCTGCTGAGGTTAAAAAGGTTTTATTCTGTATATTTTCTGTTTAGTGTTTTAATGATGTTGTCTATATGGTAATCAAATGAGAGATTAATATCAATGATTATACCTAGAAGTTTAGTGGTAGTATCAGGGCGAATAACAGTTCCATAAAGTGTAATGGAGAAGACCTAGTGGTGGGTGTAAAGAGGAGGAGTTTTTTTTAGCATTAAGAAGGAACCATGTTTCTACAGTGTTGAAGACATCTTGAGTAAGAGAATATAGTTCAGATTGAGAGGTAGATGAGCATATTAGTGTGGAGTCATCCGCATATTGAATACAAGTGGCTTGTGGAATTGCTACATGGAGATCATTAATAAATAAGGAGAAGAGAAGTGGACCAAGAATAGATCCCTGAGGGACCCCAATGGTAACAGGTAGAAAGGATGAGACTTGATTTTCCAGAGGACTGCTTGTTGTCTATTGCTGAGGTATGATCTGAACCACTTTAAGGCTAGAGAATCAAAGGAAAGAGATTCCAGAATATTGATTAAGAAAGCTTTAGAGAGGTCAATGGATGATCTAAAGCCATGTTGACAGTGTGCTATTAAGTTGTGTTGAGAGAGATGGCATAGAAGTTGTTTGTAAATGCATTTTTCAATTTTCCATAATTTTTGCTAGGGTGATAAGAGAGCAATTGGCCTATAGTTGGAATAATCATTTTTCCAAATATTTGGGATGGTTCCTTCCTGGATTGTCCTATTTATAAGGATAGATATAAGGTATTTCCTTAGCTGCTTTTGGAGAAATTGAGAAGGAAGTTTGTCAGCAGATGGAGTACATGGCTTAAGTTTTTGTATAAGTTTATAGATGAGAGAGGAAGAGATGGGTTGTAGTTGGAATTTTGAGAAAGAGTGTGGTAAGTTGATGGGAATGCTGGAGTTTTCTGAGATAAGTTGAGTAGCTAGAGATTGTATAGTGTCAGTGAAGAAAGAGTTGAAGGTATTGGCAGTTTGATGGGAAAGGAGCTTATTTATGCAAGACCAGAACTGTTGGGATATTTTGATGAGTTTTTTTTATCTGTAAGTATAGCTTTTTTTGTACTGTTTCTAAGCTGCCTATAATATAGGTGATCAGAGCTATTTCTATAGGTTCTCCATTTAGCCCAGACTTTGTTCCTAAGTATAATTTGATTCCTAGTTTCATTAGAAAGCCATGGGGATGGGTTAGACTTCATTCTAATGGAATGTTTGGGAGCATGCTTATCCAGGATAGATAAGAATGCAGTGTTAAAATACTGTACTGCCTGTTCAAGTGGGAGGGATTTTAATGGTTTGCTTTAAGCTCAGTTTGAAATAATTCTGTCTTAAAGTGTTTGATAGAGCATGCTATCCTAACGATAGGGAGGTTTGGGAAGTCTTTCTTTTCTCTAGTAATGTAGGTCAAGGAATGATCACTTATATCATCAGGCAGGATTCCTGTTTTGTATGATCGTTTCACTTTGTTTATGAGAGTCCAGTCTAAGGTACTCTCTTTCTTGTTAGGTTTGTTAATTCTGGTTGTAGAGGTTATAGTTTGGGTAAATCCATGGAGGTTAATATGAGAGGTAGGATTATTAGCACTAACACTTTTCCAATCCATATTAAAGTCACCTAGTATTATTGTTTTTGGGGGTAAGTAGAAGACAGCCAGCTAAGAAATGCCTCAATTGTAGAGATATTATTTCCGGGTGGTATATAAATGCAGATAATGTATAAGGATTTGTTTATGTTGATTTGAAGCTTAGTAGTGAGGATTTCTGTGTTACTATCCTGGGTAGGATTAGATGGGAGAGTAGAGATATGCAGTCCATTTTTAAATAGAATTGCTACTCCACCTCCTTGCCTTGGGGAATAATTTCATTATCTTTAGTTTCTGGTTTCAACCAAGTCTCAGTGATGCAGAGGATATCAAAGGAGTGAATATCTAAGAGGGCATGAAGGTGAGCTACTTTATTATTGATGCTTTGGATATTAAGATGTCCTATTCGGAGGGAGCTATTGACATTAGGGTGAGTTGTTTGGATTGTAGGGTTGGTAGGCCAGGGGGTGGGGTGGATGTGCATCCATTTCAAGGTGGGATTATTTAGTTTAGTTCCTGAGCTGTATGTAAGGTATGTTAATAGTTTTTGTCTTTTATCAGAGGGTAGGTTGAGTTTGATGTGAAAGAGTCTATGGTATTTGGGTAGCAGGTAACTGGGACTGAAAGTTATGTTAAAATGTTTATCAAAGGATATGTGTGTGTAGATTGCAGTTTGTTTGTGGGAATGGTTGAGATGGAAATAGTGAAGTTTTCAAGGAGGTAAGAAGGTAGGTTGAAATGAGAGTAGTTGAGAGTATGACTGTAAGTGTTAGCTTGGTTAGATTAGGAGAGGCATCTTGGAGAAGTTTGTAAAATAAGAGCTGAAGTGTAAGGAGTACAGGAAGAGAGAGAAGGGGATATATAGATGTGTCAAGAGTAGTAGGATATGATAGGGGTACTCAGAGGGAGGCTTTGAAAATCTGATTGTTAAGGAGGTAGGGGTGTGGCTAGAGTTAGTGGGTGGGTGAGGGGCAGGGTAGGGGAGCAGAGCTACAGGCACAGGGCAGAGAATACAAGGTGAACAAAGGTATAGCTGTCCACAGGCAGAAAAGGAGGTTAATACAGAGGGAATAATTGAGCCAGTACCAGAAGTAGTGATAGTCAGAGGAAGTGATAGTCACAGGTATCTATTTAGTAAAGCTCCCAGATTTACCTAAGATAATACCTTTCAAGCAGTTATGAGATGGGGGTAAGTATGTGAATAGAGATAACAGAGTCTGGCTGGTCTACAGGGCTAGTTGGGTTCTACAACCATTGAGAGAAGGTATCCAAAGCCTTACCCTCTAGTGGACAATGCAGGGCAAGCATTAACTTCACTAGGATAGTAGGAGAAGGGGCGATAAGTTGATAGAGAGATGGTAGTAGGAGAAGGTCAACAGGTGTGGTGGCCCTTACAAAATAGTTAATTTATTGCAGACACCAGTAATTTAAAGTTAATGCACTCACAAGGTTATATTTAAACATACATATATTGTAGGATAACACCTACACTGTGAGGCTGAAATGTAGAGGGTCCAGGTAGATCCTGAAGGGCTTCAAAGTTGAATTTCCCTACTGTTCAGTAGGATATGGTTCAAATATAGGTACCGGCTGAGACTCCACGAGGCCTGTCTGTCTACCTCCACTGGATGTACCTGTAGTATTCAATGTTACTGCTGCTCCCTCATGTAGGCCTGACGTAGATGGACCTTTCCAGTTAGTGGGCGGGGTCGGTTGAGTGATGGCAGAAGTTTTGTTCAGCTGTATTTACTTATATCTGGGACCCTTCTTTTGGAATGTACCACAGTGACCGAGAAAAAAAAAAACATTTTCCCTACTGTTGAATGACTGTGCTGCATGATATGTTTTGGAAAGCATCATGCATATCTACAGCTCAGGTAGCTTAGTGACAACTTGCTGTGGCTATGGTGTGCAGGGTCCTGGATTTGAAACTTACAAGGGCTGATTATTTTGTTGCTGGGCAGAAAAAGGGCTGCTGGATGCAGCATAATTGTGGCACTTTTAAGCAGTTGTAAGTGCATATGTGTGGGTTTGCACAGTGCTAAGCAATGCTAACTTCTGGTTAAATATGCTCACAGACAGTTAGCCTGAAAAGTGCTTAGTCTGTGTAGGCATTGCTTAGCACCATGCAAACAGGCTTAATCCTACTTACTACTGCTTAAATGTGCTTTCTCCCGCTTACTCCCATGCTAATTTCTTTAAAAGAAAAGAAAAAAGGGGTGATGGGAAAGTGGTGAAAAAGGGGGCACGCAGAGGGAAAGACAATAGGGAAAGAAGCTAGGGATGTGCAGGACAGGTATAGGGAAGGTCCATAGCTCTCTATTTCTCCTACAGCAACAGCTGTGCATATATACAGAATTTGGAGGTATATTTGGACACTCAAACCACTGAGAGAAGGGTGAGAACAACAATAATGTGTTGTAAAGACAATTAGACAAGATTACATGTGTCCAGTGAACACATGTGGGCTAAATGGAAAGCTATGTATGGGGCAAAATTTTGTTGGGGAACAGATTGTCCCTTTTTTTAAGGTGAGAGTGGGATGTTGGGGAAGGATAGTAGGTATATTTGGGGAGGTAGGTTGGATAGGAAGACAGACAAGACAGACAAGATGGACACGACAGCATACAGGGATGGTATATGACACATGTGGATGGTATAAACCTTGAATGGGGAGGTGTGTTTTGAAATGGGAAGCCCATAAGCCCCCAAATGGAAACAGTGGGACTGAGATCCCCAACCATGGGCAGTCACCACAGCACCTTCACAGCCCCAAAGGTGGCTATGCTGGGGGCTGAGCAGGAGGGGCAGGCTGACCCTCTAATTGTGCCGCATGGCTCTCAAGCTGGTGTAGCAGATCTCCAAACTCCTTTCGGAGCTTGCTATGCACCAAACCCTGGACCTGGCTTCAGGTGACAGTATCCTGTCCATGTCCACTCCAGGGGGCGCGAGCCCCACCCCCTGAGGCAGTTCCACCAAAAGGTGGTGCAGGACAAGTGGATGAGGATGTCTCGGGGTGGATCCCAGATGTGCTGGTGCCCGGTGCCACAGCCAGATGAGGTGGAAGAGGTGGGTTCGCTGGGACTAGCCTTCCCAAACATGCTATGGTGTTACAGTTTTAGAGCATATTTGGGTTAGTAATAGTCAACACAATCCAGCATTAGTTATAACAGCATACATAGATATTCCCATTAACCCAAAACAACAGATTTGGAAGAGTTGCATAGAAAACAGAACACATGCATATATGGGACCACAGTGGCCATTACAATGGCATGCAGGTTACACTGATTGCAACAGGCCACCAATGATAGCATTTCAACATGGAACATTAATAGAAACACATTTAAATATTTGTTGAACAATAGGACATATGTCCCAACAGTAGGTTTGGTGTAAAACATACCCATTGATTTATGTGTTTAGATTATTTTTGCAGATATGTTGGTGGGGAGATGTCAATTAACTTGTATATCCTTGCAGTACTCACAACTTTAATGATCATTGCTCTAATCATTACTCTACAGGTATTATTACAATACCCTATGGCCTGGGTTTAGGCAGTGGTATGTTTGTATGCAGTGTATATTTCAACTGTCTCATAGCCACATTCTACTTCTCCTACCTGATAGACCTGTGAGGGGAATGTTTGTTAACACTACCTGACTGTTTCTACACATATTTCCAGATTCCTAGTTAAAATTCTACATATACCACTCAACCTCTTAATGCAAAAAAATCTGTACAAAGCTTGCCAAAATGGGGGTACAAATAGGGACATATTTTAAATATTGCTCTTATAAACTTTTAGAAAGTTTCTAGAGTAACAGGATTTGTTTTAATATACATTTTCTGAAGGATCTGAGGTTTGAAACTCAAATATATGTCATTATTTAGTGACTACAATCCTGAGATCATTCCAGTGATTTGCCAGGAAAATAGAGGAACAAGCCAGAAATATGAGGCAAAAATCTGGACATTCTGCAGAAATCTGTACATTTGAGAGGTATGATTATGCATACAGGTTACCACCACTCCCAGGATTTGAACCAAGGGTGTGTGTGCTTAAAAATACAACAATTTGTTTTTCATCAGAATGAGGTACTTAGAAAGTACTGTCTTTTCCTTTAGTGTTTTCTGTCTAAATCTCTCTTGGTTGTACAATCTGACCTTGAAATTACAACATTTTTATACAGACATTCCTAGACATATTTTTTTATGTAGCACAGTGTGAGAAACAGTTGACGCAACAGTACTATTCACATATCAGATCTTGGTGAATGCAACATGTGAGGCCATACAATACCAGAGTAAACACAACCAGTCCAGGATTTAGAACTTTATTGCCAGGCAGTTACACTTTTATTTAAATATGACCTATATGGGACTATTACTGTCATATTGTCTGGTTTATTCAGTACAAACCATACACATTTTTATACTGCCAGGTGATATTTTACTCCTTTATATTTATTTGCTACGACTACTACAAGCAGGATTGTTACTCACCAGCCTCGCAACACAGCCTTTGCAACCTGCTGACATGGGCTTCCTGGTTCACAGCCCGCTCAGCTGCAGTTGTAATGAAAATAGAGAAACATTTATTCATACCTATCCACCACATACACAGGCTGGACTTTGGTAAACAATTATTGCTATGAATACTTACACACTGCTGGGACATCTCCAACATCTCTTGCTTCTTGGACCCACTGTTACAAGGGCTCCCTCTTCCTCCATTTCAAGCCAGCATAATGGTGCCAGACCTGCTTACCAGTCCAAGGGATACCAGTGGCACTGGTGAGATCATGGGCGAGACTTTCCCAGGCTTCAGCTTTATATTGGGAGCCCTGGTACAGGTCCTGCAGCAGTCTCACATCATGGTTCTTTACCAGGAGTCTGACCATGACCTTGGACTCCTGTATGTTCCAGCGCTGCACCCAGAACCGCATGCCCTCTCCAACACCTGACATACTGCCTACAGTGGAGAGCTACAACCAGTTATGAGCTGTATTGCCACCTGCGGGGTTTAAATACAGCCAATTTCCCACCCTTTGTCATAATTGGATGGTTTTGAAAATGCAGATCTAAGCTAAGCTATAGGCAAACCTGCTTAGCTAAGGTTGGCAGTCCTTAAAGGGGCAGGTTCAGCATTGCTTACCAATGGGAAAATCCACTTAGCTGGGCTATTCATTGCTTAGTATTCATATGTACACACTGCTTACACCTGGTCAACATAGCTGTGCAATGCTTAGCATTGCTTATGTTTTATTATATTGGTCTACCACCTGTATCGGATTGATTCATCATTCATTACATAATATAGATTTATTTACCTTCCCTGACATCCCCCATTGTGCTGTGATTAATTTCTTCTTGTGTGACCATACTTTACAGGGGTACTTGTGTTTATATGGTCGTTTCACTACTTTATTACACTGACACCTCACATCTGGGCCTAATACACTACTCTGTTTGAGAAAAATCAGTTACTTCTTACATAAATATACAAAAAAATAAAATTTGAATGTTTGCACATACAAAATGGACATGGTTTTGGTGAGACTGAAACCATGAATGACTGCATGCAACTTATACTCCCTAACCGCTATACTGTTTCAAGTATGCTTATACTGGATGTCTATTGCTTTTTAACTTATCGTGCCGTTTCAGCTGGGCTAAGCGTAGCTAAGCAAAGGGCACACCTGCAGCTACTCTAACTTTATTGCATATATAAAAAAAATAAATTATTTGTTGTGTTTTTTTTTATTTGTACCCTTCAGAATGTCCATGCTAATGCTGAACCTGTTATCCTATCAACTTTCTGCTTGTAGTGACGATTGTCCCTTATGGCTCTGTCCAGATTTCTTACACCGATGGGCTGGAGGGTATTACGAGCATTTCCGCTCATTTTAAATTGATGAACAGCAATTCTGGAGTGCAGGGGGAATGTGTATTGTGAGAGCTCTGCTCTCAGACACACCCCCTGTGCTCATACATGGAACCATGTCCGTTTTACAGCATGGCAGAGTGCCTTCATACATATGCATAGCGCACTGCTGTGCTGAACAGGAATGATCCCTGCCATGCAGGAATAACCTATTCCTGCATGGCTGCTTGCTGAATCCGAGGGGAGATTTTGCAAGACTATCTGTACACATAGCTATTGCCAAAGAATGGACATCAATGTTTTGTCAAAATAAAGAATATGAGATGTGTGTATGGTTTTGCATCATATCAATGATTTTACAAATACAGAATGCAACTCAAAATGTTTACATACTTTTTTTTCCCTGTGTAACTAGTCTGAGCTACTCTGTCTTTGCTTACATTTATGATTTTTTTTTTTTTGTTTATGAAATGTTTTGTATTTCACTCAAGCTGAGCCAGAAATTGGCCAGTACTGATCAGAGCATTACCTAAGTAAACAAATATAAATACATAGATGTATCTTTCTGATACATAATAATAGTTTAATGTATCAACTACAGGAAATTTAGAAAACATTTCTTGTCCTGAAGTCATAAGACATTTGCTATTTTTCATATGTTTTTTTTTTCTTTTTGCAGAATACAACTTCCCAAACTCCAGACTTTCCTGAATAAGGAGGTGAAGGTGATAACCACATTTGATGAGTAAGGAGTTACAAGAGTTTTTGAAAACTGAATAATCCATGGTTTTCCTTGCTTTTCTTTGCAGTGTGTTTTGTGTATAAGCTAGGAAAATGGAACAGAGCTTCATCACCGATATTAGAAAAAGTTTTGTTTACTACAATATCTTTGTCAGTGGATCTGAGTGTTCTGTTTGTTTTATACCATTGTCATATGGAATTATAAACTAGGTAAGGATTGCAGAGGATTCTGTGATTGAAACTGAGATGAATGTATGATGGCCTGTTTGTAAAGGACATCAAATATATATATATATATATATATACACACACACATAGATATATATATATATATATATATATATATATATATATATATATATATATATATATATATATATATATATATATATATAGACACACACACACACGTACATATTTGTGTGTGTGTATATATATATATATATTTATGGGTCTACCTCGACCCGTCACATTTATGTTTCTACAAAATGTAATTCAGCAATCCCTTTTTTGTGAAAGTGCATTTTTTTTTAAAATGCACTTTTGCAAAAAAGCAACTAAGCAAACAGCAATGGAGGCTGTTGCTTAGATCATGGCACAACAGGGATAAGAAATATTCCCTTTTCCCCACTGTAGTGCAATCTCGGAGTGAGAATATATAAGCAGTGTGGTTGTGGGAGGCACAGCGGGGCTTGCCCCCCTGCATAAATGTTGATACCGTTCTGCTGTTTTTTTTGTGTATATGTTATTTTGTTTTTGCTTAGTTTCTTTTTTGCAAAAGTGCATTTTCGAAAAAATGCACTTAAGGGATAAAGGTGTCATGAGATCAGGTTTTGTAGAAATGTCTATATATATATATATATATATATATATATATATATATATATATATATATATATATATATATATATATATATATATATATATATATATATATATATATATGTGTGTGTGTGTGTGTGTGTGTGTGTGTGTGTGTGTGTGTGTGTGCATGTGTGTGTGTGCATGTGTGCGTGCGTGTGTGTGTATGTGTGTTTGTGTGTGTGTTTGTGTGTGTAAAACAAAAATGTTAGTACCTTTTATACAAGGAAAATCCAGAATCATGTGAAATGACTGGATATTGCATGTAAAATTTGAAATGCTGTTTTTGTTCATTGTTAATAAGAACAGTGTATTGGTATCTCTTTAAAAATGATTTTGGAATTTTCCTTGTGTAATAAATATTATCATTTTTGTTTTTGTGTTACTAGTGATATATACTGTCTCTCGTCCTTCTCTAACATAGATGACAAGCAGATGGGGTATTTCATTTAGATGCTTTAACACATAGAAACACACTAGGATAGATAGCAGCATCATAAAATACAAACAAACTCGTTAACAGACAGACCTTACATACATACATGCTTACATCTCAACAGCTTACTACAAAATGGCAGTCAGGCTGCACATACTCAGTATTTATACACTTGTGCAAGCCCATGGATAGCTTCTTAAAGGTACATACACACACTTTGATCTACATCCTCCCTCTTAAAAAGATTGCCCTTTGTAAAAACAATACTAAAGTCAAACATGCATTATTATAGACACTAGAAACAAAACACAATGTTCATGTCCAAGTTGCTTCATATATGTTACAGGGTTTAGAGATGTGACCATATAACGTAACACAACTCACTCTGAGATAGACAGTCTTTTTCACAGGCTATATCCTGTGGTATAGGCTCAGGCACCAGTCTCAAATGTTTCTAATTCCACCAAAAGACTGCTCTTTGTGATTCCACAATGTACGATCTCAGATCTAGACCAATATATTTCACTACACCAATCCGATCATAACCTTTGACCATTGGCAATCTTACCACTTCTTCTTGTAAAGGACTGAGCTGTTTCCTGGTTTTATCATAGTAAGACTTCTTGGTTATATGCCTCTTCAACAGATTGGTTTTCACTGATCTATTGTTTGGACACAGGGAGCCAAGAATTGACTACTGATTGGTAATGTGGTTCTGGCTGTCTCAACAGAAGTCTCTGAGCAGGTGAACCAAGATGTTTATCACGAATATTTCTGAGATTCAAGATATTTAGAATGACATCACTATTGTCGCATTTTGACTTCTCAAGTAACTGCTTTGCCCTTTGAACTGCAAGTTTTAACAAACTTGCGGGTTCGCAGGACTACTTGTGACATGAGTAAAGTCCCATTTTTCAGCAATTCATCTGAACTGTTGGCTTGTAAACTGTGTGCCATTGTCAGAAATAACTTTGTGTGGCCTACCATGTACTGTAAAATGATGCTTCATCTTAGTAATGGCAGTACAGGATGTTAGATTAGGAAGTAAATCAACCTCAAACCAATTGGAGTAAGAGTCTACTAACACCAAATAATTCTGACCATTCCACTCGAAGAAGTTGCTGGCTGTTGTTGCTCAAGGTAATTCTAGAATTTGGTTTAGCTGAAGTAGTTCCTTCTGTTGATGTGGCTTAGTACTATTATACACTGAAGTAGATACAAGTGCTCTCTCAATGTCTTGTGACATAGAAGGCCAAAATATTAGTTCTCTTGTCCTTCTTTTGGTAGAATAGACTCCTGGGTGACCATGATGCAAGACAGAAGTGTACTCTTGTTGCAAGGACTTTGGAACAATCACTTTCAGACCTTTCATTATGATACTTTTGTCAGACAAAATCTCATCTCTGTATGGAAAATAAGGTTGCACTTCTCTAGGTAAACTAGATTGTTTTGACAGCCATCCTTGATTGATAAAGTGGTTGAGCTTCTGTAAAACTGGATCTATGGCTGTGCTGTGTGATCTCTCAACTCATCAAGACATGTGGAAGAAAAATTTCTCATGTCCATGATTTCAAAATCAAGGTTCTCATCCTCATGCTGTTCTGTGGTGTTTCTGGGCAATATGGACAATGTATCAACAAGATAAAGAAGTTTGTCTTTCTTATTGACAAGGTTGAAATTATATTTTTGCAATCTCAGCACAGCATCATATCTTGCAGTCGGGCTGGAGCTGAATGCATAGGTTGTCTAAAGATAGTGACTAGACGTTGGTGGTCTGTTTTGATCTGGATAGGTCTACCATAAACATAATCTTGGAACTTCGAACATGCAAACACAATTGCCAAAAGTTCTTTCTTGATCTGGGTATACTGCATCTCAGTTTGGGTAAGAGTTCTTGATGCATAGGAAACAGGTTTATACTCTTGTAGAATGACTGTGCCAAGACCTGAAGCATCATAGGAAAGTGTAACTGGTTTTTGAACATCATACTATCTGACAGTTGGTGGACTAGCAATTCTCTGTTTCAGGTCATCAAATGTTCTTTGGTGCTGCTCTAACCAAGGCCAGGATACATCTTTATGTGTCAGCTCTCTAAGTGGTGCTTAAAGTTGGCTCACATCTGGAATAAATGTGCCTAGGTAGTTGACAATGCCAATAAAATGGTGCAGGGCTTGAACATTGTCTGGAGCTGGCATCTCCAGAATTGCAGTTTGCTTTGAAGGGTTTGGTCATAGGCCTGAACTAGTAAATAAATGACCAACATAAGTAGCCTCTTATAGCCTGAATTTGCATTTCTGTGGATTGAGCTTAAATTCACTTGATGTGCCCTTTCTAAACACTTGATGTGGCCTTTCTAGAACTTTTCTGAGTTGTCTATCATGTTCAGCTTCACCACTACCACCTACTAGTATGTCATCTACTATAATAGCACAAGGATACCCAGAAATAAGTTGTTCCATTATACGCTGAAAGACTTCACTTGCAGAATTTATCCCAAATGGCATTCTAAAAAAACCTGTACCTGCCAAATGGAGTATTGAAAGTAGTGAGCAATGAGGATTTCATATCAAGCTGAATTTGTCAAAATTAACTCTTTGCATCTAAGATAGAAAAAAAAACAGTGGCAATTGGCATCAAGGCTGCAACTTCTTCGACTGTGTGCATTGGATGATTAGGTCTTTTTAGCACTTTGTTCAAATCTCGTGGATCAGCACATATTCTGATATTATCTGATCTTTTCTTATCAGCTACCACCATGGAAGATACCCACTCAGTTGGAGTTGCAGCTGGACAAATCACACCTTGTCACATCATTTTATCTAGCTTGGTTTTGACTCTATCCTATGTGACTATTGGAACTTTACATGCTGGCCTGATAACTGGGCTGAACTCTGGGTCTAGCTTCATGGAGTTCACAACTGGAGTTTGTCTAATTTGTTTTGGAAAAGATCAGCATAGGTAAAAAACATGTACTAGGCAAAACTAGAATAGTGGTCTTTCAAGCTAACTTGGTGGACTTCCTTATTAAATGAAAGCAGTCCCATTTTCAAACTGTCTCTGAGCCTTAATAATGACTGGATGTGCCTCTTGACCACATAGAAAAATAAGTTGAAGCTTCTTCCAGCAGAGTAACATGAAAGCACTACTGAGCCTTTGGTTTGAATTTCTTCACCTCCATAAACAACAAGCTTTGCACACTTGCCAAATTAAGCTTTTCACCATGACGCACTCTAGCAAATGTTTCTGCTGGCATAACATTGCAGTTTGGACCTGTATCAACTTTGAGCTCTGTGGGGTTTCATTTATCCAAACAGCACCAAATACTTCATTCTTTGCCTTTAAATCTACTGCATTAACTGTTTCATGAAGCACTGACACACCATCAACATAAAGAGTAGCATGTGACCCTACAACATAGCTTTCTAATTGAACACCGCATTTCTTAAAATGTTGCCTTTTAATAAAAGAATGTGGGCCTTTTGATTTACAAAACCTTTTGAAATGATTCCATTTACTGTATTTGTGGTATTGTTGACAAAAAGCTAAATATTTCCCCCTTTTAGATTCATGACTTTCACCACAGTTATGACAGTTGGCAATGAAATGAGGTTAGGGCCCATGCTTTGAGTTTGCTGAATCACGGTTATGCTTCACTAAGACTGAGCGAACTCTGGAATTTGTTGAAATGTTCTGGGGTTTATCAGTGAGTGCTGCAAGGGCTACAGTTGCTGCCATGTGCCTGGGCCTTAACCATTCACTGCATATTATCAACATGAGCTTTATCAGTGTGCCTTCTAGAGCTGTTCTCATTTGTAAGCATATGTGTGTGCTTTTCTGTGAGCTCGTATAGCTGACAAATCTCAGTGGTCTTATTCAAATTAAATCACGGTCACAAACCAAAATCTTTCTCACATCATCATCTTTTATACCACACACGTCTGCCCTTTATGAACTCATCCCTTAAATCACCAAATCTGCACATTTTAGCCTTATTTCTCAAGTCAGTTATATATGCTGCAAAAGTTTTACCAGGCTTTTGATCCCTTGTGCAAAATAAGTGCCTTTCCATTGTAACATTTGTCTGGAGGTTACATATTTCTCTAAATTTACGTTTTAAGCACTCTGGGTCCTCCCTTGATTCAGTCAGTACAACAATATGATGGCTTTCCCCTTCTCCTGTGTAAATAGCAGGTGCATACACAAATGAATGTTCCCTTTCTATGGCTTCTGACCCAACTAAGTTAAGCAGAATGAATGCCTTTGTACAGCCATCTTTATCAGAAAATGTAGCCTGTATGAAAATGTTGTACTTTTGCTCAAACACTCTCCAGTTCTCAGCAAAATTACTGTCAAACACAAGTGCAATGGGTTTTTGAAATCCATCTGCCATGCCCACAAAGTATACACAAACCCACGAAAAATATGGCCCTTGTAACTATATATGAACAAACTGTTTGTGAGCTTGTAATAACATTCAAATGCACAATAAACTTTTTGAAATACTGTACTTTGCAAAATATGCTCTGTAATGGCTATATTCTGCAAATTATGCCTTGTAATCACTGTACTTTTGTAAAATAGCTTTACTGTAACACTGCACAAATATGCAAACACTTTATACACTTCTGCCGACTTGGATATTTTTGCTTAATACAAAAAATACATGCTTTGCGGAAATGTGATCATTTCCCTTTATTTTATTTGTTTTTTTGGAATTCAGACTTTATTTCAAACATTTTCCGTAGTTGTTTGAATATATTTATCAATATCATATATATTGGTTTATGCGAATATCGTTTAGAATGTTCTGTATGCTTTGTTTCATATTTTGCGAAAAAAATAGTGCTGAGCAAGTTTTAATACTTGAAATTAATTTCTGAACTGTTTTGTAAAGTATGCATGTCTTAGGAATGATTCACTCCTGTATATTCCACCAGTTCCAAGCAAGTGCCTTAAGTCATTTTAGCAATGCCACCTCTAATTTCATGCCCATTATACATGCCACTTCTGACACCATGTCGATCGTCCTTCTCTAACATAGATGCCAAGCAGGTGGGGTATTTTGTTCAGATGCTTTAATACATAGAAACACATCAGGATGGATAGCAGCATCATAAAATAAAAATGAACTAGTTAACAGACCTTCCATACATACATGCTTACATCTCAACAGCTTACTACAAAATGGCAGTCAGGCTGCACCTGCTCAGTATTTATACACTTGTG
This sequence comes from Protopterus annectens, assembly GCF_019279795.1. NCBI lineage: Eukaryota > Metazoa > Chordata > Ceratodontiformes > Protopteridae > Protopterus > Protopterus annectens. Next base: position 650,779,376 of record NC_056734.1, on the reverse strand, counting down.
CAAGCCCTTGGATAGGTTTTTAAAGGTACATACACACATTCATCTACATATAGCATACATAATCACAATTGTAAATGCTATAAGAACAATAACCTAACTTGAAAATTCTGTCAATAAAAATTTGCTGATTTAACAGTATTGTCTACAAATGATCAAACGAAAAGTGTATTCTCAGATTGCCTAACCTCAGAATTTAGCCATTTATCTATGTGTTTCCAAACATTACAGCATTAAATAAAATTAGAGCACATTCCATAATATATCAAGATGCAACACTTATACATGTTTATAGTATTACTAGATCAAAATTTGGTACTCCACATCTACTTCAGGTTCTCTATGACTCCACTTTCTTTCTAGATCCTCTTCCTTTCTGTAATTGAGCTACCTGCTACTTTACTCCACCTTTACTGATTCTGCTCTTCAAATTGATTGGTACAGATTCAAAATTTATAAAAAATGTATTTTTCTTCAGGACATTAGCTTAAAAATAAGTTGTGCACCAATGGATTCATCATTTTACCAGCTTTTATTTTATTTTTTTTAGTTACAGTATGGTGGTAGTTGGAAACATTCCTGTGCTGGATGCATGGTGCAAAATGATTGTTTTCAATGTTGTTAATGGTGCCTTCTTTCTCTATTACATGTAGTGCCCCTGCCCATACATCAACATGAACATTGTGAAAATGTTTGCCCCTGTCTCATTGGCTAGTAAACCCTACTTCTTTTAACAGTGTATGTTTGCTATCAGAAATTAACTGAAATAGCTGGTTTGTTGGAGATGTAAATTAGAGGTTAAAGCAGACTGGTAACTTATGTTATTTGATTGTGTTGTACATAACCATATTGGAATGAAATTAATGTTTTTTTTTTTTTTTACAGGCTGTATTTACTGACACATTTTCAGTAACCAAATTCTTAATTTTGTTTAATACCCCAGTACCTGATTGTGACATGAGACTTAAATACACACTTTAATAAAGCATTTAACAATTGCAAGTAAAGTTATAACAAAAAATTGGAAAAATGAATCTACCCCCGCTTTTAATGAACTCTCGAACATTGCAACTGAAGTCTGTCATCTGGAACTTAATACCATCAAGTCAAGGACTACCAGAATCACTTCTTCATATAACACGTGAAAAAATCTTAAAGAACTGCTAAATAAATAATTGCTGATTTTTCATAAAACAGTTATTAACTATTAAAAACATTTAGAATGTTTGTTGCTTAGTAGATACTCATAAATAGTTGGTTTGTTGTATATATGAAATGGATTTAAAATTCAATAAAAAAATAAAAGAAATGAACTGAAATATTAGTATCTGAACTGTGTAAATATGTTGTAAGCTCTCTACTGGCTACAACACCTGTAATTTATGATAGGTCATTCAAGGGCTACTATCATGATACAAAACAGGAGTGTTTGAGAAAAGGAAACTATGATTCTAAACTTCATTATGCCTCTTACCTGTGGGTATCCATACAACCCCAGAATTCTAGCCATGGGAATTGTAATTCTTGACTGTATATCTCCAACAATACCAGATAAATGTGGCTCCAGCTGACATCTGTAATTAGGAACAGACCTATCTCCACCAGACATCATCCAGAAAACTCCCTCAATCCCTTTACTTTCCCACTGGCATGTGTCAAACATTTTAAATCCTAGTGTAATGTTTGGTAGTATTTGAGGAGTTTGATTCAACTCTGAAACTGCAAAAACCATCGCTAGAAGGCATTTGTAGGCTTCGACAACAAATCTGCAACATAAATTTACAAATATTCATTATTAAATGAGACTGCATTTTGCACTACATGCTCATTCCCAAGAATGCACAATTGGATATAATATGAGCATTGCTGTCATCTGTCATCATCTTGGACCTAGTTTTTGACATTCAGTTCCAGGTCTCAGTGGATCAGAACTGGATAAATAGGTACTGACAATTAATGAATGTATGGATGAATGAATGACTGACTTAGGGAATGTATAATAAATGCATGATGTAAGATGCATCATCTTTTCATTTTAGCTCATGCATTAACATTAACCTTATTCTTCATGCCACAATTATGATTGCAAACAACATATTCTCACAAATACTATTAGGTTTAAATGGTTGTTTTCAGCTTCTTGCTTTATGATTTTTGCCTGAGAAAAGACTTCTCAACTAAGTAAGTTAACAATTACCAAAAAAAGGAACCTAAGTAATTACAATAATTTTAAAATTAAAACATTTACATATCATTAAATAAATGTGAAATAATTTCAGCCACATAGGCAGTTTGCCAAAGCTTTATACTTTTAACAATACTTGACTCCCTGCTGGTGTACAACATCAGTATAAAAATATAGTGGAAATCCAGGCACAGAATATGAGGAACAAACACTGAGGTCTGATGAAGTCTCTTGGATCTATACATGACATAAACAGGATTAACTAAATGTAATTCAGAAAAATAGCACTGGAGTTTGTTCTTTATATGCTGTGGCTAGATTTCCTGTTATGTTTTGTAAGTTTTGGTGAATGAGGATGTTGCACTTTCTTGCTGAGTTCTAAAAACATAGTGGGCATACATTTCAAAAGTGTAATTATTTTAAAGAATATGTCAGAATGAAATGTAAGAAAGATCTATAAAAAATGTGCCCTGCATATGGTTTGCCATCTTTAAAAGCTACATTGTCACTCTCTGAGGGAGTCTATCTCAGAGGATATTATACCATTATAGTGGAACACAGGAAGTCTTGGGCTGTCCTGCTCATTGTGAATTGTGAAAAACTTTTCATTGTGTTCACTTAAGCCAGCAAACAGAATAATGTACACAGAGAAGCTTGGCTGTTTCCCACATTGGAAAATTTATCAATGAACATGCACTTGCATAGCCTGCAAACATTCAATGTATCAAAGAGCATGTGCATTACACAGTGTGCACATGCACATTGCAGAAGTAAACTTGTATATTACACAGTGTGCACACACACTCATTGAATCAATGTGCACATACATAACATAGCCTGCACACAGTCAATGCATCAGTGATGTACTTTACATACACAGTATACATGCAGTCAATGTATCTGTGAACATGCATGTTATACAGCCAGCTTGCAGTCAGTGCATCAGTAAATATCTACATTACACAGCCCATATACACTAAATGCATCTGTGAATATGTACATTGCCAAGTCTGCACACAGTCAATGCATCAAGAAACATGTACCATCACAAAGACTCCACACAAAACATCAATGGGCATCTATATACACAGCCTGTATACAGTCATTGCACAAATTAATATATAGATTACAAAGTGTGCAGAAAATGCATCAGTGAATGTATATATTACACAGCCTGCAAATTCAAGGTATCAGTGAACATGTACATTACACAGCCTAAAAACATCAATTGGAGCAATGAACTTGTGCATTACAAAGTCATGCATCAATAAATGTATCATTTCATAGCCTACATACAGTCAATGTATCAGTGAATATATATATACATTACACAGCCCGCACACATTCAGGACATTGATGGATATGTACATTACACAGTATGCATCCACCTAGTGCAGTAATAAGCATGTACATTACACAGCCTGCTCACTGGCATGCATTAATTAACATTTACATACAAATACACAGCCTGCACACATATATTGTATCAGAAAACATGTATATTATACAACCTGCACATAGCCAATACATAAATTAATGTGTACATTACAGAGCCTGTATGTAGTCAAAGCAACATTACACGTTCATTACAGCCCACATGCAATCAATGCACCAATGAACATATACATTTTATGGTTTGCAAACAGTTGTTGGAGCAAAGAATGTGTACATTATTACAGCCTGCACAAAATCAGTGCATCACTGAACATAAACATTATATGGCCAGCACACAATCATTTATCAGGTTGTATATAAACCCTGCAGAGAGGAAACACAGAGCAGTAATGACTTGCAACAGCACAATAAGCAAAATACAGACACCAGGCATGATAAAAATGTATCAGGTTGCACATAGACTAATCAAAGGTGACTATTAATATAAGGCAATTACTCTCAGACAAAAACATTATAGAAACACTAAGCTTAAAATTGCTCTGTTGATAAATAGCACTACACCAGGAGTTTGATGTGTTGCAATATGGATTTGTTGCTTAGTTAACATGAAGAAGAAGGGGTAACAGATCCATGTTATGAAGAACAGGCAGCTGGCTGATGGAAGATAGGCAAAGCAGAAACAGGGAGACCAAGCTCTGAATTATACATCCCAGAGTCATATGACCATGTATACCAAGCAATACCTTTTTAATTTACACATTTAAAGTATTATGTAGAGATGAAATGCAACAGTAAACAGTATTGATTTTGCCATTACATTCAAAGTAAAATAAATGAGGCTGTGTAATGAAGCTGCGAACTAGTATCCTTCCAGGTATATCCATTAAAGAGATAGATAGCACAAGTATGTGGCTGCTTGGGAGGCTGGTATAGGGGTTACTTAGTGAATAGATAGGATAGCAAAATGCCTTTGTAAAAGAGAGTGAGCCCTCCCAAACCTTGCCTTAAATACTTGCTCCTTCACCCACTTACCCAGTCTAAATTTCCACCCTACCTCACTTGCCCTAGGCCAAGCAACATTCTGATGCCATTCAACCATTTCAAAACCTCACAGCGGCACTCCTGGACAATAACATAATTCCTAAAGTAGAGCAAACATTTAGCAATTATATAGAATCAATAGGGTTAGTTTTATTTTTGTTTACCCGAAAATCTAATAAAATTGGATTTCTAGAGTCTGTAATTAAATACGTTACTTTTTACATTACAATAAATGAACTATAACAAAAATCTGTAAAACTAGTTGTAACAGAAATAGATGTGATCGTGAGGATCAGAGCACTTATCAATAATAGTTCAGTCTTCTCAGAAAATGTAAAAGGAATTAATCTAGGTTCAATGCTAGAATTCTGAGGCAAATAAGGTAACAACAGTACATGTATAATGCATGAAGAAGACATAAAACACAAGAAGAAGAAAAAAATAAAAAAATGTCATGCAAAGCACTCACAGGCTAATTAATTCTGTTATTATAGTATGAAGTAGTCACAAACAATCTTGAAATAATCATCATCTCGTACTGACATGGACCTGTTTTATTTACTATCACGGGTAATGGCATAAAGCCTCTGTAAGCAATATAGGCAGGTATGGTAGACAAAACTGTTATTGATAAAGCAATTAACCTATTCTCGACTTCTTCTGTAGTTTGATCTGCATTTCATATAACATTTCTGTGAAAATAGTGATTCATGATCATGTTTTTTACACTATTGTTCTATTTCAGGACCTTTTCTTATAGGCTTTTTATATTATAATCAACATACTTAAATAGTCAATCAGTTAATCCACCTCCTGTTTAATCTTTTTTCATTGATGGTCTGCTTTAAATCTTCTAAAGCTTTTGCCATTTCATCCAGATTGACATTTTTAATAAAATTTGGACACTTTAATGGAGTTGGGAATATTTTATTTTGAACACACTGAGATCAATGACCAAGACTTAGACCATTTAGTGATTTAATCAACAATTTGTGTTTGTCTGTGTTTTGTTTCTTATCTACTTAATTTCTTCCCCCAAATATAAATAAGGGTGGTCATTTCTCCCATATTCTCCTTTCCTGTGTCTTTCAGAATTCTGCGCACAGTGCCATGTTTTAACATTTGAATTCCATAGCACAGTAATTAATTAATTAATTACAACACAGACAGCATAGATGGAGAAGAAACCATGAGACAACAACAGAAACAGTTTATAAATGTATTACATAGAATTCAAAAGTTAAAGACATTCTACTGTTTTATTGTGAACAAACTGAAAGAAATTATCACCATCTGCAAACAGGGACCCACTATATAAGCTATTTTTGACAATGGTAAAAAGCTTCTGCCATCAGTACAGTCTCTGATAAAAACATTCCATGTATTATAGAGGGAGACATACTCCTGAACAAAGTTTTGATGATATGTAAGTATGGGTTTCCTAGCATTTGAGCTTAAATCAATCTCTTTATTGTTGACAGACTTTTTTCAACAATACAGATGGTCGACAGATGTGTGAGATCAGCAGTTTGTGGGTTAGGGAAATATGTCTTTTCTCCAGGGATTGTGCAGTCTTGGATGTAGTATATATCATTGGCTCGGGGTGTAAGGATGCAGGAGAGGTTGTCTCCTTAACAAATTGCTACTTTATTTTTTGTGTGCTGCATATATTAGCCTTGCAACATGAGCAGTAGAGTGTCCGTGTTTGTTGATGTTTGGAGGCTCTACAATAGTGAGTAGATCCATGTATATAAAAAAAACGCAAATGGCAGGACAAAAAAGTGTCCCAAAACACTGAATGACTTGCAAGTGATGAACCATAAAACACTGAATACATCTCTCCCAATAAATAAACCCTATAACCATAGCTACAGAACTGAGATCAAGTACCATCTTAGTAGTGATACTGCTAGGGAAAGGGTTTTTAGTAACGCAATGTGCAGGGTTAAGGGCAGGGTTATGGTTAGACTTGGCACACATGAGTACGGTGGGCAGGGCAGGCTGATTCATTCTGATACTGCACACCTTTACACCATGTACTAAATGCTGGAAGGAACAATTTGCTGTATTTTATCAGATACTGAGCTGGAAGGAAAGAATCAGTCTGTGATGCTGCCCATTTTCTCATGTTCTTAAGTTCCTGGAAAGAAACAGTAAACATTAGCTTCAATGCTAAGTTAGCTTATCTCATGCAGCTGGACATACAAAAATACATTTAATACAGACACAGCTTTAGTAACATTGTAAGGTTAGATTTCCATAGTAGCACAGCCTAATAATGTACTTTTGCTATAAGACTAAATTTATGCAGTGCTAACTTTAATAGCAATACATAAATGTCTGCAGTGTGTACTTTAACTGTAATGCAAAATTATATATCTTGGTGTTGCAGATCAACAAATGTTTGCAGCACGTATGCAACAAAGGGGTTTCAGTATTGTGTGTGATATATGCAGAGCCAATACAATGATAATCAAGTGATACGTCTATGTCAGATTTTAACTGTAATACAGGGCGTGTACTTATTACCACTGAAATCAACAAAAAGGTTAACCTTGTCCTAGGGGAGGGTTGATATATAAGAGCTAAAGCAAGCTCGTTACATTCCAGGTTTCTATGTGTAAACCTTGCTTTTATTAGCAAGCCTAGCTGATTGCAGCTTAACAATGAAATAGAAGTGTGATGAAGCAAATGCTTATCTTATCAGCCTTCAAAGCTGATGGTTAGGTAGAGCTGTACTTCAGTTCTGGTAACCATATGAATAGATCTCAACTGTTCTAATTTTTAGGAACATCCTTAACTGTCATAAAATGTTGCTTAGACCTCTATGAAACTAGATATTGTTTATTTATTTATTTATTTTTAAACATGTTCTAAGTTAATCCTGCCAGTAATATAAAAGTTTCCCCATTCTGGGGTTTTCCTGAATTAGTCTTGTTGCCCCCAGTACTGGAGATACAAGGTTGAGAGCTATGCCATTTGTGCAACAATGTAAGGTGTGTTACAACTTTTAAAGTTGGATGCTACCCTGTCCTACAAATTCTAACTAGAAAAACATAGAACAGCTAAAACTACATGTGAACTATAAAGATTTATGAAACAATATGGATTATTCTCATAAATTCATTATGTTATGTGTTTCAGAAATGGATTCAAAGAAATAGACCTCTTAAACTTCGTTACTGTGATACATTACTTGGTGTCCATTATAGGATATTCTACTGCCCACAAAATTCCAGAATGCATAACTAAATTGAAGCAAATCATCACTTCTGTGATTAGTGTTACTCAGTTTTTATTTATTGCCTGAATACATTCTGTTCAAACTCCTGAATGTGCATTTCTTTGACATTATTAGAAGTACAAAATTATCAGTCTGGGAATACATAGTGGTTGCAGCAGCTGTAATCCTTTTCTGAAGTAGGATACTTTGACCGTTTTCCATGTTGCATCGAGGAGTTAAACATCTTAGCTATAGAGATGGCATCTGCAGCAGGAGCTTTGCCACAAATTAGTTTTTTTGGAATGGTCTCACCACACGGGATCCAGTGCTCATTTTGAGTGTGGCATTTTCATTCTTAATTTTTGAACAGGATTTCCATTCCCGTAAAAATTCCCTTATTTTAGTAGAAACTTTATTTCTGAACATTGATGATCATCTTTTGAATTTGCTTTTTCATGTAAAACTACATTTTAGATGCCTAGGGTATGGTAATCTGCTGCAAAGCAACAATGTTAGAGTATTTTTGTCAAACTAAAATCTTTAGGTTAACAGTTACATGAAATTAAGGATTCAGCAATTGTTTATCTTATTGTATAAAGCCATGGCTGAGCATATACACTTGCACAAATATACTGCATTCTGTATAGACAAAGCTATATGATCAGTTAAGCTGAGAGGGTGTATAAACTATAATTAACAAACATTTAAAACTTATCGCAAAAAGAGGTGGCTATGACTTTAAACTGATAAGCTTAATGCACTGCAGTGCAATGCTCGAAAGGGGTATAAATATTAAAGTTTTAACACAAAAAGTTTAGAGACTGTGTTTCTTAAAAGCACACACTTATTATGGGCAGGATTAATGTTTTACTTTGAACCTCTTTTATAAAACATATTACTGTGTTGAAATCCATGCTTTTTAAATTTTGATGCATGTTATATGTAAAATAAATCGGATGTGAGATACTATAAAATGTCATGTCTAGACAACTGCAATATCTCTATATCTATCTATCTCTATACATACATACATATATATATATATATATATATATATATATATATATATATATATATATATATATATAGATACACACACACACACACACACACACACACACACACGCACACTCACACACACACACACACACACACACTTACATTAAATAGACTTACTCCCCTTAAGGCAATTGTCATATTGTTATATGTTCTCTTGGTAAAAATTAGCAAAGTGGAACTGGCCCTTTTCTGCTAAAGTAAGTATGAATTCTAGAACACACAGTGTTTCCAAATGTTTTTGAAGCTTAGCTAACAGTTCTATACATAGTTACTATTAATGAGAGCCAGTAAACTTAAAGGAAAGTTGAACTCAAAATGATAACCATAAGTGAAGCACAGAGGTATACATATGAGATAGCTGCAATAGTAAAGCTTGAATTATTAAACTTCAGTGATTTCCCACTGCATGCTAACAGTGAAGGTTTTGTTTGTTCCACTAATGCAGAGATAACACAGCTTCCTTTGGCATCAGTGGCCTGTGTCTGACTGCATGAGGCATAAATAATGCTGTGTTGGAAGGCAAAGTATGAAGTAGTAGATGGTAAACTCTCCTTTCCTCAGGTAGTGAGCCTTAACCATACTTGCCTAACTACAGATGGAGCCCAAGGTCTTGTAACAGTAGTGGCAAATTGAAAGAAACAGACATGTAAGTGCATAAATATACTTAAGTGTTTGTGATGTACAATGCCTTCCACTGTTCAAGGCATAAAATACTTATCATGACGATGTTGATTGCCAGTCACTGATACTAATGCTTTGGTGCTAATATAAGTAAATAACAACTAAAGTGATATGTCTAAGAAGCTAGGGGCCTAGTGATGAAGAGATATGGCAGGGGCAACCAGATTCTGTGAAACTGGGCTCTGGAAAGGAACATTGTCACTGATGGAAAATTTAAAACAAATGTGTCCAGAATTGAGACATAACTATATAACCTCGTTAAAAAAAAATCACATTTGTTTTTTTTGAAACATACCCTGAAAAAAAATTAATTTTGCTGGATGTTAACACAAAATTAATTTATTGTAAAATCAGACACTTACTCCTTACAGAGCTGCAGCTTAGGATACTCAGTAAACATAAAATCAGGGTAAAAATTCTGGAGATGAACTGGAAAAACTCCTGCAATAATGACATTGCCTGCTTGGGTAAATGCTTCCTTTTTCTGTCCATTCAATTTGCTGCATATTTCGCCAGTCTCAATAACATCAGTTGCTACAAGGAGAAGGAAAACACAGAAAGGAACCATAATTGTCAGAGTCAGGAATAGATGAAAGAGCTGCATGGAGCTATAGGCAGCATTCTTAAGGCAGGACTGTTTTTATATTCCTTATTCACTTATAATCACAGTAATAAAAGCAGGACAGCAAGGAGGAGAAAAACACTAGCATTATAATTAGTCAGCCTGTCATTAAAAATTCTGCCCATCAGAGGTGCTTCATACTCCCACAGTTATTATTATAACATTTATGAACTGGTGGTCACAGAAACCATGAATTACAAGTCCTACTGTTATTTAATGGATTACTCATATCACTGGTTTACTAAGTAGCATGTGACTTAACTCTCTGGAGATTTTGCCATTCTTCCTCCATAGCATTTTGAGGAGTATGTCACTTCCCATGGCTATTTTGATGCAATAACATAAGCAGTAGTTTGCTTTACTAAGCCTAATTCAAATTTTATCCCGGTAATTACGAAAATCATAATGGCTTACACATAGAAAAGAAATGTGATATCTAGATAATTGCATATAAAGCAAAGGTGTCATCAGAAGTTTTGTCAAAAATGTTATCTCCCTGAAAATTTATAGACCTAAAACTTTTGAAATTCTGATGCCTTAAATGACATTTTGAATAGTTATTGTTATCAAAGGTAAAATTAGATTAAATTGTTTCTGTAGGCAAACCTTTGTCTGCATAAGCTCTCAGACGTTCTGGTAATTTATAGACTATATTCTCCCCTCATTCCTTGTTTATCCAACGCATAATACCATCAAATAGAATGATCTTGTCTCTTCAAGTTAATATGACATAAAGCCTACCTTATTAAATGAAAGATTTCCTAAATATGATATGAAAGTTGTAATGCATCCTTTACTATATAGTGACAAAACTGCTTTGTACTTATTGTATTTTCTAAATATGGTATGTATCTTTTATTTAAATGTAACTCTATCTTTGGAGCTTCTCTTCTGAGGCCTCTACTGAAAATGGGCTCTGGCTAAGTCAGACTATCCTGCTGATTGAATAGAAATAAATAAATATATAAATTAATTAATTAACGTATAAGCATATTTTTTTAAGTATGTAAAAACAGAGGACTGAAATCCCAACACGGATCAGTAATTTATGCAGGTCATTTGCATGGCCATATCTACAGGCAGTTACTGAATACATGAGTACTGCTACATACCAAATACTTCCTTTTTCCATTGTGAATAGTCCATATTACATAGAGAAATAATATCCTTCAAGGGAATACCATGGAATTTGAACATAAGTGCAGTTGTACAAAGGTGTAACACACTGAAAGATTAGCACAGGAACATACAGACTGAAATAGTATTGTTCACTTATGCTGGCCAAAGCCCATTACAATATAAATGCTGTTCACTCTATCTTTGAAGAGATGGTGAGGTTTAAACACAGGCATAAACTGATTTATGGTCATCTGCTTCGGGTTTCTTATTCTGTCTTTCTTTCTGTTGCTCTTATTAGCCACAGTTTTGAGTGGATCCACTGCATCTAATCAAAGCTGACAAGCTTGTATCTCAGTAGCTTGCATGCCAGTTGCATGACATCAGTCCCTCTTAAATGAGTGTTTGATGTTGCTAAAACAGAAATACTTGAGACATTACAGCTATGAGGAAACAATGTGAATGAAAGAATATGCAACACTCCATGTGGGAAACTTCACTCCTCACTCACTCCCTTACTTTATTAGTCTCATTCTGCATTTGCTGCAACTTGCTAAAGGAATGATGGGTGAATAGTAATGAAAAATATTTCTTCTTTTGTCTTGGAGACAGCAGTCTCAACCAGGGCATTACAGTATCCCCCCCTGTAAAACCAGCAGTTCTTATGGATGTAATATTGTCTTTGGCAAGTGAATTTAAGTCTTTTTTGAACATGTGCTTTTTGAGTATTTTTTTAAGATGATTAAGTAAGAAACATTCTTATGAAGTCTGAATATTGGATGGATTAGCCTGAGTCAATTTATTAATAATGTATAAGTCTGAAAAACCAAGATTTTAAGGCAGTCTTAAAAAATTCTTAGTTTGTAAAAAAATTCTTAGTTTGTATTTCCAATAAACCTATCTTTTTACCTTAAGTGCTCATAATCACTTTTAGCTCATATTATAAAGGATGTTTACAGAAGAATTTGGTGGCTTGGAGTCAGAGTAGGGACATGGAACTAGTCATTATAGTTATTGTACAGGACATCTCCTCTCTAAATGCAACAAAGACATAGTGGTTTATAGGTTCATAGGTGTGTACTAGGCTCATGGCCCTGGGGCCTTTACAAGCCTAGCCATAGGATTACCCCGGCATTGTGCCACCCGACCTTAGTTCCCAGTGCCTCTGTCAAGTAGAGTGATTGGAGTTATCCCTGGGGTGAATTTTCTATTTCCCATCCACTCATCAAGATTTCTCTTGAAGAGGGTTAGTGAGGTGCTCTGCTTGACATGCATGGGAAGTCTATTCCACAGCATGGGCAGTCTCTGGGTTATAAACCTGTCCCTCCAGTACATTCTGTTGATTGTGATAATGAGGTTGAAGTCTCTGGAGTGTGTGGTGTGGAGGGATTGGGATTTCTTTAGATGTAACATTTCTAACAGAGCTGGGTCAGACATGGCTTTATAAGTCAAGCAGAGATTGCCTCTAAGTATGCGATATGAGACAGAGAATAGATGGAGTTTTTTGAATCTGTCCATATAAGACAAGTGTTTAAGGTCTAGGATCCTCTTTGCAAGGTACTTTTGTGGCCCCTCCAGTTGTTGCAGGTGTCTAGTGAGGTACATGCCAAATGAGCCATTGTACTCGATGATTGCCCTAATGACTGAAGAGTAGAGGGAGACAATGATGTTTTTCTTCCTGGATGCAAAACCCTTAGTAATGAGATGTGCCACATAGAAGGACTTCCTGAACACAGTGGGAATGTGGTGATCAAAAGAGAGGTTGCTGTCAACCTGTGTTCCTGGATCTCTTATAATGTCTTCTGTGTTCAGTGGACTATCATTGATATGGTAATTCATGGGAACTGGGTTTTCCCAAAGGGGATGATGACACATCTTTTGGCAGTGAGCTTAAGGCCATGGTTCTGACACCAGTCATTGGTCTCAGTGAGGCCATTCTGTAGGATATCAGCATCACTTGAGGAGTTAATAATAGCTCCCAACTTGCAATTGTCTGTGAACTTTGTCAGCCAGAGTCCCTTTGTGTTGGCCTGGACTTCAGAGAAGTAGATACCAAACAGAAGAGGACCCAGGACCGAACCCTGTGGGACTCCACTCCTGACTAGTCGGCAGTTTGACTTTGAGTCAGCTACTTTCACACTGTGAGTTCTATCTGTGAGCCAGTTTGCAATCCACCTAGTGATATAGGGGTTGATGCCTAGCTTAGTGAGTTTTTCTATGATTCCTAAGTGGGGAATGGTATCAAAGGCCTTGGCCAGATTGAGGTAGGCTGTATGGACCATCTCGCTTTCATCCACAGCTCTGGTGACTGACTCAAAGAAATCAACCAAGTTGAGCAGGCATGAGCTACCCTTCACAAAACCAAACTGTGTGGGATCCAGAGTTTGGAGATTTCCTATATCCTTGTTTATTAGGTCCATGATGATGTGCGTTCTATAGCTTTGCATATCAAACTTGTCAGGCTAATGGGACAATAGTTTCCAGGGTCTGTAGTCGCGCCTCCTTTATGCAGAGGGATGACTGTAGCAGTGCACCATTTGGTAGGGACAAAGCTTGATTTGAGGTTGTGATTGAACAGGGTACACAGGTGAGGTGCCAATTCACTCTGTAGTCCATGTAGAACACCGCCAGGGATATTGTCAGGTCCCATAGAAGCTATATTCTTGGCCTTGGACAGTGCTGTTTTAACCTGTGCAGCAGTAATACTGGGTGCCTGGCAATCTACTGGCATTGTGATTGGTTCTTTGGGGGGAGGGGTAAAGTTGCCACTGAATCTGTTGGCCAGTATATTGGCAATATCTTTCGGATCAGTATAGTAGGTACCATTGTGCAGTAGCTCAGAGCAAATATGGGTATTGCCATGGAGATTCTTTACATAACTATAGAAGGCCTTGTGGTTGTCTTTACTATCTGCTGCAATTCTGTATTCATAGCTAGCTTTACAGGATTTGATGAGGGATCTCAGCTTTTTGTTGAAGCTGATAAGGGAGTGTTTCCAGTCTTGGGACTTCACCTTAGTCTGCATCATTTTCTTCCTTCTGTTGTAGAGTTCATTTATGGCAGGGGACCACCAGATTGGCTTCCTTTTTTTGGAAGAGAATGTCTTGGTTCTATTGGGTATGGTGAGATCCATGCATTTTTGTACGTGTTCGTCCAGTTCATTAGTGTATGATTCGATGATCATGCAACTATTCTCCATTTGTATGGGTGCCATAAATTAGACATCTCTGTTTTTAGGAGCCCAAAGTTAGCTTTGGAGAAGTTTTTCATGGTGGTTACCTTTGCGGGGATGGGGGGTGGGGGTGGGATGTGGATTTCCAAGGTAATTAGTTTATGGCCAGATCTAACCAGGGAGGAGTTGAGTATTGGTGTAGAGCAAGAGTTGCCCATGTTAGTAATGACCAGGTCAAGGATGATGCTACCTCTAGTGGGGGCAAGAACGAGCTGGTCCAGGGCATTGGAATTAATGAATTCCAGGAAACATTGGGCAAGTGTACTGGTACATGAGTAGTTTTCCCAGTTAATGGAGGGGTAGTAGAATTCACCTAGTATAAGAGTGTTATCTTGGACCCTAATATTCTCCAGGGTGCTTAGAAATGTGGAGTGTGAGTCTTGGGACATGGTTGGGGACCTATAGCAGTCTATGACCTGAATCACTGTCTTGTCCAATGTTAGCTGCACCTGAAGTATATCTGATGCATTATCTTGGACTACCAGTCTGCATGTGTGTGCATCCTTTATGAACATGGAAACACCACTGCCTCTGGAGCTTCAGTCCAAGTTCTGGGGCCGAACAATGTGGAATGAGTTATAGCCTGTAGTGCAGGGGTGCTTTCTGCTGCCTTCAACTAGGTCTCTGTTATAGCACAAATGTCGATGTTCTCCATTTTAAGGAGTGCTTCGAGCGAGTGCATTTTGAGATTTAGACTTCTAGCATTGAGCAGCATGACTCTCATATTGCATTTGTTTGTAGCTGTTACAGCAGCAATTTGATCTTTGGAACACCGCTTAAAAAAGGCACTATAGGGGTGGCAAGAGCCTTGGCCAGTATCCGGAAGTCCAGGGTTGACAGATGCAGGCCATGTCTGGCAAAGCATCATGGTCTGTCGATCATGACATATCATGGTCCTATATCTTGGCTGGAGTGAGCTAAGTCATTTTACCACAAGCTGAATTTTGCAGCTTATCCACTGTAAATATGATCCAAGATTTTACTGCTTTTTTGTCATCCCTTGGCATGAGTGCTATCTAACACTTTGTAGGTGTACTGTGCTAAAACACTTTTCTAACAACATACTGTCTGCATTGGAATTGATTGTTTCAGTGGACTTTCAGCCCTAATTTACTGTCATTATTGCTCTTAGTTATTACTTTCTTCATATCCTAATACTGGAGAATATGGAAGATTACCATTGCAAATCTTGTTAGCCATTACCCTGTGAAACACAACCACCAGAAACAGCATTCCACAAAAATAAATTAATAAATAAATGAGTAAGGCTCTGAATCTTGCAGTCACTAACTTGCAAAATAAATATACATTTTTAATGCAGCTTTGATGGTGAGGAGGTACAAGCCAATATGCACACCCCAGCTAGGAGTGAGCTACCTATTTATAGTTATTATCACTTCAAGGTTGCAGAAAACCTGGACAAAATAATGATACCAATGTTTTCTGTATGGTTTAAGCTCTAGTGAGAAGAATTGCTAACTATCATTCCATAATGGCTACTTTAATATTTCATGTACTGTCATACAAATATTCATTTGAGTTATTAGCATTTTGCATACCAATGTTTTGGTGTCTTCAGTTTTGTATCCTCTTGCTTCCTTATAAATTGCACGGACATTGCTTCACATCTTAATTAAATGATGAAGATGCCCCCCAGAGACTTAACTTTTTTGTAGTGACTGTTTTTTTTTTTTTTTTTTTTTTTTTTTTTTTTGGTGAACAGTTGTATCTGCAATCCAGCATTCTCCAGTGGGACAACTGATGTTGCAGTACGCTTTTTATATCATTTGCTGATGAAAATACTCTCACACACAGTGGTAAATGAGATTGGGGGAGCTTAGCTCTTCTTTCTTGGTATGTTATTGAGGTCAATAATTGCCTTCAGCAGTATAGGTAGACAAGAGAATATAAACATTCTTTTGACATAAGGTTTATATAAAACTCTTACATAGAGAGCATCTGAAGTTGGCTACAGTATAAATGTATACCACCTATGCTAGTGTGTCTTTTTTAACTGTCTTAGGAAAAGTAGAAGTTATAATGATACAACCCCCTTTTGCATATACTTCTATTTTAAGGTCTTCAGATTCAGAATACTGTAGCTCAACATGGATTATTCATATTGATGCTGCTTTCTGTAAACATACCTTATTGTATTTTTAGCCTCATCTTTATTTGAGCTCTTAATAAACTTTAGGATGTTTTGATGCAGATCAACAGGCTATGTTAATATTAATAGGGATGTTATTTCCATAACTGACCCCCATCTTAGATGTTACCTCTACAAAGAAAATTATTGCATGACCACCACTGCATTTATCAGTTAGTGGACATGCAAAGGACAATGAAGCAATAACTCCAAATGATCTAAGCTGATAATTGAAAACTACTTATTTAAATGTACTTTTAGGATGAGCTGTTGAACTGAGGTCCCACCTCCTCGACCTGGTGGCAGTTCTGGTGGATATAGAAGATCTAGCACCTATTGAAAAGTTTAGGGGTCATTTATTTAACACAACATAAGAACATTATTTGCATACTTACAAAATGTACATACTTATAGGCACATACATACACATGCCTATGTTTACTATTTATATTTTTTTCTTATAGCATCCTCTTTGTTATTCTTCCATAACTGACCCCCACTCCCTTCTTCCACAACCATAATATGATTTTTTGCAATATATCTGCCAGAATCCATTTCTCATTAAACAAAATTTCATTCAGTCCATCTCAAATAACCAATATTACATAAAATAAATTGCTATATACTCTTCTCACATACTCTTTATTATAATTGGTATAATATTTATTCATAATCATATTCATATCCATATTGTTTATGTCATTAATACTTGCAAAAATATTTTCTTCTCTGAATATTTCAGAGTTTAACTACTTTTTACATTTCAAAAAACATGGTCTGTTGTTTTTTCTTCCCCTGAAAATAAACACTTTCAACATTGTTTTATATTGGATACCCCCCTTTACTGGTTCCTCATTTATTACCAACCTTCACAGAAAAAAGCCTTCATAGAAAATAGTGTCTTGGTGCACCACTTTTACCTTCCTTTAATGTCTTTATTCATTTCTTCTGGTAAACTTTTGCATGGATTTTCATAATTATTTAATTTCATCACATTATTATACCACATCCTTCTTTCTTGATCAATATCATCAATTGTCATTCTCCATATTAATAGCTTTTCTTGATACTTTTTAATTTCTCTATTTACATACTATTTCCTCTTTTTCTTATTATCATCATTTCCAAGAACGTTTTGTACTTATATTTAAACATTCTCACTATTAAACACTTATTCTCTTCCTTTACTCATTTTAACACTCTATGCAAGTTTAAAGAAGCAGAATAAACAGCTGCAGTTAATAACCCCAACCCCCCTTTTATCTCTACTCATATACAACATACCTTTTCAGTGTTTGTTGACTAATCTTGAACCCTATATGAAAGAAAACACCAGTAGCCCAATTTCCTTTTTATATTTTACTAGGATCATATAAACTTTTGACATATTTGCTATTATCTTCCATTAATACCAAATTCAGCTGATAAACCTTTTTTCTAAAAGCTAATCTATAGCTCCTGAAAAGAAGACATGTTTCTTTTATTTCTTTTATCAATCTTCCCCATTGCATAATTACAGCACATCACACAAAGCCTTATATTTATTTTTATTCATTGTCATTCTCATTTCCTTTAAATATCCATTCACTCAAACTAACATTTTCCTCATCAATGTTTTGTTCTTAGGAACCACAACTATACCATCTGTACAAGTCAAAGTACCCAGTATCACCACCTCTTTTTGCATCATATATTTAACATCTTTCATTTTATTACATTTATCAACAATACAAGCAATATTGCACTCGTACGACATTTTCTTATATCATACTTCATGCATATTGCTTTACTCAGCCATCCATTCACTAACTTGCTCACGCTGTTATTTGATATGCTAACATATACACTCTCCTAATTTTATTACCTGTTCCATACTTCTCCATCACATGTCACAAAGCATCCTGTCCCACAGTATCAAATACCTTGGTAATGATGCCTACCATAAGTTTCACATCCTCCCTTTTCCCTATAATGTTATCCACAATTTGTCTCATAACCAATAACAATTTGTGACATGTCTTCACTTTTATACCATGTATACATTCTTCCATAACATCCCTCATACTTACTTACATTTTCCTTTGTATTATTCCTATAAAATGCTTATAATTCATGTTATTTAGCATGACAGCTCTCCATTTTTTTATTTCATTCTTTTTATCTTTCTTCCTTGAAAATGTTTAATATCCTAATAAATAACTCTTCTTAATCTAACCTTTCATTCAGCACATTTACAAAATACATCTATGCCAGTGCATTCATTTTTTTTTTACATTCCTTACTCTATTCCAACTGCGACTAATACTAAATCGGTATTTACTTTCTTAAGTATTTCATACAGTTCACCAATAGTACTTTTTTATTCTTATTCAAATCATATGTTATATACCTCCTTCCTTCTCCTTTTGTAAATATTTCTGTCTAAACAGTAATGCCTTCATTTTTTCTCAATTTCTTTCATATATTTCTTTTTCCATATCATAATACTCTATTGTACTATTCTCTAAATTCTCCAATACATTTCTATAGATCTTCTCATACTTTGCTTTCTCTTCCTTTCTTACATCATCCTGCTACTAAAAAACTCCCTTTATACTTCAATTTAAATTCTATCTACCACTCAGACCAGTTTTTAAAAAAGCCGTTCATGGTTACATTATCCATCCATAACTGTAGTACTTCCCACTCACCAATTTCATCATATAACTTATCATTTATTTATTTTACTCCCATTCTTCTTTTAATCTATTCACTTTCTTCCATCACCTCCATGCATATTACTAAAAACGCTATCACCATCTGCTACCTCTAAGCCTTTTGCTTAATAAATAATCATTTTCAGATCCAAGTGCCCCTTTTATAAGACTGTTGACTTCTTTTCTGCACAGCTAGTTTACAGTATTTAATCACTTCTACTATTTTTACATCATTCACTTTCTGTCTACTTTCCCCATTAAATCACAATTAAAGTCCACCTGCAATTTTAATTTTCATGTTAATCACCACATAGTCTATTATTTGATATAAGAGATTATCCCCTTCCTTACTAGTTATATATGTATATAATGTCATAATTCTGTAAACATCTTTTCCCCGCATCACATCCACAACAGTTAACTTTCCCATCATTACCAATGTTACTTCTAGATTTTATTTTTTGTGTACAACACATCCACTCCAGAACAGCTTTCACCTTCTATATTTCCACCCATGATAGTTTTGTTTGCAGTCTTCCTTCACTTGTCAGAAACTTTATATCCTGCAATATAATAAAATCTACATCCCATTTCAGTATCCCTGTCCCTCTTACTGTTTTAATGAAACCGTTCACAATTAAAAGTAGTCAAAATTGTCATGTTTCCTTTTTTTAGATTTAGGGCAAATGTTTTAAATTTTTGTTTTCTTATCTTTTTGCTTTTACCTACTGAATATTTCCTTCTGGGTTTCTGTACAAATAATCCTTGATCATCAGAATCAGATTTTTCACTGATCAGAACATAAAAAAAATCTTAGTGTTAATCATTTCTCCTTTTCTCCCTTCATACATGCACATTCTCTTACAGCTTTTCCACTCCATATTTTTTCTTCTACAGTTTTTTCTTCACCAGCTCACTCTCATCCTCATCTTCTTATAAATAAAGAAAAACAATATCTAAACTAAGCTTCACTATATTTTCCTGACTGAATCTAGGAGCACTATGATTCCCTACTTACTTAATAGAGCAAGGCAGATGATCTGGTGAATGGTCCTTCTTGTTGTCAGGCCCAAGACAGAATACTCAGCACTGAGAGATTACTCCTTGTAATATCTAAAAAGTATTATTTCCTGGGCTAGCAGAATGACATCCTCTGGTGACCTGACTCTAGGTTCCCACATATCTAGAGCTTTTCTAATGTTTATGGCAGGCCTGAGACCAAGAAACAATTACAGCACTTCCACACTTTTTACTGAAGTTAATAAACAATGGCTTCGTTCAGACCTACCATCTCCAGTCCTATTCATCACTGTGGGATGCCATTTTAATGGTTTAACAGATCATTTACATTTCCCTCATTTTTCTTAAAGTAAGCTAGCTGGTTAACCTATGCTCTTCCAGTGTTCTCGGTTATAGTATATACATGTAATCAGTTGCTACCTGCATGTATATTTCCTTTCTTTACAGCAGAACCCACTGTTGATACATTTTTCAACACTATCAACTTTACAAATACATTTTGATATTCCAATGCCAAGCAGTTCTAATACATTTGTAACATAAACATTTGTACAAGTCAGTTTGGTATTCAAATGTCACTCAATTCTAATACATTTGTAGCACAAGCATCTTGTACACATCAGCTTGATATCTAAAGGATATCATTCTTTACATAACTCCAGCTGGTTACTGCAGCTTCAGTTGCTGTTGACTCAGGCCATAGCCAAAGTGTGGGCAAGGTGACATTCAGAAGGGTTGTTAGGGGTTCTCAGAGGACATCTACTGCCCATCCTTCACCTGATCCAGGTGTATCTTCCCATGCCATTTGACATATGTTTAGGGTCATCATGGATCACAGGTACAATCTAGTAGGCATTCTAGAGAAATGTTTAGGGTTGTACATGTAACACAGGCTGACATGTGAGACTGCTTCCACTGTGTTGCTGATTCAATGAATCAGATGAATGACACATTGGAACAGGTAGTGTTTGTGATGGAACATGCTCCCACAGTGGCACAACTTCCACTACTCTATCAGTGGTTTAGGTGTCCTAACCTAGATGTGGGAGGCCATGGGGTCATTCCTGGGTGTCCTCTGAATGAGAGCTCATTCAGCATACATCAGTCATGTCCAGATAGCACCAGTGCATCTGACTGTGGGAGTGGACATACAATTGCAACTCCTGGCAGAGACAGTTCTTGTGGGCAGGAAAGACAATGATGAACTGCCACCTCTACCATGCATGGCTCGCACCTGTCCATCATACCAAGACATAGAGCTAACACAGAGCTTGACTGTGTTCCTGCAGACACTCACACACAAACTTCAACTGGAGGGTCCATACAGACACACACACAACTGTTACATGGTTCAGCCATGAAGCTTACAGCTCATTTTGTCTCACTGGCCATTTGTTACTTTATCCGGATGTTTGTCTGCTTCTCTTTCTTACTCACATACACTCACCGACCCTTTGTGTCAGCCTAGGCTTTCTGTCCCCTGATACAATACCCTGTGCAAGTGATGATAACTGTACCATATCCTTGTTTTCTATCTTTTGGATTCAGCATTATATAACATTTGTGTCTGATGCTCAGGGTGCATTGCTGACTTAGTGCTTAGTATATCTGTGTTTGTGATGTTGTTTTGCTAATAGTAGTTTTGACATATTTTGGTCTTAGAAAGTTAGACAGTTGATAGAATCAAAATATTTTTTGCATCAGTATTTTTAATAATCTTCTGAAGATTGTGAAGTCTGAAACTGAAATGAAATGTGTCTCATTACTTTCTAACTTCTCTCTTTAATGATTCTCCAGTACAAAAGTATGAGGCCAAACTGAGGACATCCAGTGACAATCAGTACTTTTGAGAGGTATGAATGTGTGAATCAGTGATGCCTGAGGCCTACTACTTGATAGAGGACATAATGCATTCATATACGCCTCTGCTGTCACATGTGAAAGTAATTTCTGTGCAAATCACCCACCTTTTACTTGCTTCCATAACCAAGTAACAACATGCAAGGATATGCCAGTAATTCATATTATTACACAATACATTCCAGGCTGAACACTTACCTTGTAAATCCAGTGGTTGCAACAATTTTAGTTCAGGGCTGACTCTGTCTGATGCTTGGAGTACACAGCCATGACGTGGGTATGTAAAGGATGTGAGTGTTGCCTGGCATCAATGTTACTATATGTATGTGCGTAGAAATAGGATTTATCCCCTTAGGTGGGGAGTGAGTATGCTAAGCATTGCCTCTTAGCCAATGCAAGGGCATATTGAGCATGCCTACAACTGCCTACACCCATAGCAGCTACTGGTTCCTCTTCTGACTCTTCACCTGCGTGTGGCGGTGGTGACCTTGCCATTGGTGGTGGGATGTGGGCCTCTTCCCTTTATTGATCCTTCTGAAGCTGCTTTCTCAGGATGTTGTGAAGCACAGCACAGACAGTGAATATTTCAGTACATGTACATGGATTGTACTGCAGGGCTCCCCAAGCTGTATCTAGGCACTGGAACCATGCCTTCAGCAGCTAAAACACATGCTCTATGATTTCTGGTTTGAGCATGTGACTCATTATGGCATTCTTCAGTGGGTGTGTATGCATTTCTGATTAGCATCATCAGCCACAGTTCAATTACAACCTGCATCTCCCAGTAAATGATCATGTGGGATATCTCTCCTAGTGAACATCTGATACAGCTGGGAGGTGTGCCAGATATGTGAGTCACTGTAGCTGCCTGGGTTGCCAGCACACACATTCAGGATAATCCCATTAGCATTACACATGACTTGGCATTTAATAGAGTGGAAGCCCTTTCTATTTATGTAGACCCTTCCCTGTTCCCTGAGTCCCTGGGTGGTGCCTTAGCTTATATATGTGCACAACCTATTGCACCGAGTACTTCAGGGTAGTGTTCTACAGGGTAGAACTTCTGTGTGTTTGTGGCCCCGTCCTCAGGAGTACAAAGAAAATATTTATGGTCACTGGCATGTTTAGCATAGCATTCAGGAACTGAAGGAGGATCCTGGATGCTGGTGCCTGTGACACTCCCAACATGTCCCCTGTTGGTCTCTGAAAGGTTCCTGTAGCTAAAATTCTAAGTGCTACACATATGTTTGTCTCCACCGATATGGGTTCCCCTCAGTTTGCCCTGGGTCTTAGTTGAGAACGACAGAGGTTTCAGAGATCCTGTAGTGTGTCTCTATCCACCTTGTAGCGCTCTACAATTTCCACCTCATGCGGATTTTGATAAGTTAGCCAGGGTCTGAAAACATTTTTCCTACTTGGCCATGGTCTATTAGCAGCAACAGCAACATAGACTTCAGCCTGTTGCACATACACCTGAATTAAAGAAAAAGCAGCCCCTAACATTCTTTCTGTGTAGACTCCTTTATGTTGTTGTATTCCAATAGGTTTTGGAATTCACAGGGAAAGCCAGCACTGAGTCTACACAGTTGCTTTTAATGGACTGTGTAGGATTTATTGAATCTGTCTGTTTATCTATATCTTTATGTGTGTATACATGTGAACACACACACATGCGCGCACACACACACACACACACACACACACACACACACACACACACACACATGCATGCATATTGGTTTATGAGTGCATGCGCCTGCAACTGTGTATATATATATATATATATATATATATATATATATATATATATATATATATATATATACAAAAGATATGGAAAACTGGTACTTGTGAGAAACAAGAATCCTAAAAAAAATCAGGAAAAAAGAACCAGTCAATGTAGACAAGCACAGCTGAGACTTCAGATTGATCAGCCACTAATAACTTATTTAGAAATCAAAACTTCTTTATTGAAAAACAAATAAATGAGCATTTTTGCCCTTAAAAGAGCTTTGTGAGGTCTAACACCAGTTTCCATGACATGTAGTATTTCATTGTCAATTCACTCGAGCTAGGGTCATAAATGTATGTTATAGGCTGTCCATCCAAGCTACAATAAGAAAAGTCTAACCTTTCATACCTGTTCTGCATATCTACTCCTATTGGTAGCTAATAGGTTATAGCTCATGTGCTGCACTGCATTCCTATCCTATGTGACTAGTGTCTGTTACAAGCACTTTATATATAGTCCCTGGCTAAGTATTATTAGTACATCATTGTATCTGTGATGCAATAAGTAGATGCTATTTGCCATGTTTAAATAGGGCAACAAGTACTAAAATAGTGACCGCTAGTCAAATTATAATCCTTAAGTATTATACTGTAGTAACCATAAACTGCAGCTAGTCAGGACAGTCTGGCTGAACCTGTCACTGGGAGTACCTACCTAATATCCATTATGTCAGGTAGTATAACACCCTTTTCATGAAAGGTTGACTTCAACTTTTTAGTGTATATCAATTGTAAGCATGTTCAATGGGACATGAAATAGCTCTGTATATGCTAGGCCTAAGATTAACTGCAGCATTCTGTGACAGTGAACCAAACAAGGTTAAAAGAGGAAAGAGGTAACTGAGTCTTATTTCAGTTTGTTCCATCTAAATGCTGTTAAATCAGATATATTATAAGAGGTTGTCAGTAACATGTGTCATAAGTCATGGTGTCCATACTTGTAATCCCTAGCAAACAACAAAGTGTAGTTCCCAAAATGGGCATCAGTGAGTCTTCAGTAAGTGTGTCTTGTACCAGTGCCTGTTGATAAAACAGGCAGAGATGTCTAGGGAAAGTGGAAAAATATGCTGCTGTACTGACTGTCTAGCCCTTGGCAGTATACTGAATTTACCAGATCATTAAGTATAAACAAGATATCAATGCATCTATAATTGAAACAAGTAGAAAATAATTTGTAGATTGTTAATACAGTACTAAGAAACATTAGGTATAATGCAAAGAAAGGTCTACTGCCCATAGTTTTGTATACTAAAATGGTATAGATGTTACAGGTTGTAAACTAACACAACCTGAGCCTATGATGAAGGGTTATCAGAAATGTGTGAATCTTTGTTGAAAAGAGACTTGGACTAAATGTGTGAAGTTAGGGCTAAATAATAGGAAATGATGAATTAATCAGAGCAAGGAGGTAGCATTGCCTCAGACCACATAAACTGGGCCTAAGGAGGTTAATTACATAAATTTAGAGATAAGATTAAGTTTGAGTGACAATGCTGACATAAAAAAAGCTACATTTTGGCCATGAGAAACATTAGCAGTTTACTGTACCAGTAAGTATGTGAGGCTTCACTAGATCATTATAGAACAGTACAAGGGCATTGTGTGCATTCAAGTGGTTAACTCCACCAAATAATACATATTTGTACATGACAGACTTGATTTCAAGACCAGAAAAAAAATCAACACATTTAGTAGCATTCATCACAACATAAAGAAACTCACCAAAAACTTTCTGTATAGGCATAAACACTTACCTCGTCTACCAAAAAAAACTTGCCTCCATTTATCTACTAACCTGTGGAGCTCCATTATTTACTAACTTACTATCTACCCTTTAATTAAATCTTGAAACATGTTACAACAAAATAGCTAGATTTGCTAGCAATAACTCATATTCAACCCATCACTGCATAGCATTGCACTCTTTTAACTGGCTTGAACTACTACGTTATATTTCCTACATACAATTTACAACTACTCACAGTTTAGTATACACACCTTCTAAATGTCCTGCCATTGCTTCACTATTAAGTAACTACCTAGCCAAAAGATCACTTAGATCCAAAAATCATCACCTTCTACAGGTACACAAACCTAAATTACCTGCAGGCCAACTTCTATACTCTTGCTCAGTAGCTAAAACATGGAATTCTCTCCTACTAACACTTAGATACAACCTAAACTTTTCAGCTTTTAAAACTTCCTTGCATACATATTTCTCTTCCAAATGGAATTACAATTGTACCTTACCCCCAACTTCTAAATCCTAATTGCCTCTATTTCCATAGCTCCTCCCACATTCTTATACTTATACACTACTTATTTCTTATTCCACCACAGGTATATATACCTGTAATATTTGCCTCTTGAGCCCCAGCACTCTACTCTAAAGCCTCACTGCTATTTTACTTTGCTATTAACAATTATACAAGGTCACATACTTCTAACTTTGTTCTACCTCCATTTCCTAGAAATTGTCAATTTCCATATATTGATTTCCTTCCCACAATAACTCTTTATGAACACATTTATACAGGAAGCAAAAAATGTGCAAGGCCAAGGTGATCCTCATTGCCCCTTTCTGGTCCAGGCAAACATGTTTTTCACTTCTGTGGCCTCTTCTAGTACATCTTCCCTGGAAACTGGATTAGTATCCAGATCAATTGTCTCATCCATCCGGACTGACTCCTTCAGATCAGAAACCTAAGAGATTGACTACCTGGTTTTTCCAATTTTAACATTAGCCAGACATGCTAGACTTTCTTCATCAGTTGTTCATATCTTATCAGCCTCTCAGAAATGTGCTACACCAAGGTGTAATGCAGCATATGGAAAGCATTTTCTATTTGGACATGATCCAAAGGTTTGGACCCCTTTTCACATAATGTTCTCTCCATTTTAGAGTGTTTATCATAATTTTTTGCAAAAGGTCTAGCTACTCAACTATCAAAGTGCAGATGGCAGTCATTTCTAGTTTTTACATAGGCCAGAACGAATCTTCAACAGCCTTGTTAAAGATTTCCAAAGCTTTTTTAAAGGGAACCTTCCTATTTCAGCCCTCAATCAGAGATCTAGCTCCTCCTTAGGACATTGCTATCATGTTGTACACAGTCTCCATTTGAGCCAACAGCATCAGTGGATTTGAATTTCCTATCTGAGAAAACAATTTTTTTGTGGCTGTTTCGTCAGCTAAGTGTTTATCAGATATGCAAGCACTTTCCTGCAGACCTCCCTATTTGGCTTTTCATAAAGATAGGGTTTCCTTGAGAACAAATGCTTCTTTCTTTCCTAAGGTGGCATTTGAAGCTAATCTAAATCAGGCAATAATTCTTCCATTCTATCCTCCATGATTTTCTAATAAAGGTGAATACATGCTGGAAATCTATCACCAACTCAGTTTTACCCTCACAGAACTAAGCCCATCAGGAAGTCTGATCAACTTTTTGTGGCATTCACCAGACATAAAGTGGGCAAGGCAGTGGCTAAGGTTATGTTGTCTAGACAAAATTATCTGATTGTATTACATGTGTGTACAATAAAAGGGGTTTATCCTTACAATTTAAGCCTAAAGGTCACTCCAGAGGGGCTGTGGGCACTTCTACAACCTTTGCCAGGTGACTTCCTACTGATGGCATCCATGCGGCTGCTACTTGATCAACAGTTCATATATTTGTACCGCATTATACATTGGATAAGCAATCCAGGTTCCATTCATCCATTGACTCCACCATTCTTAGGAATGTCCTTTCTTGATACCACCTGGGAATATATGCTTTAGAATCTCTCCCACAGTTGAATCAGATAAAAATAGAAAACATTGGATACACATGCTATGTAGTTACTATAATGATAGATCCATGTTGTGTGAGTTTTTTCTACTTCAACATCTCTCCCACCTGTTCCCCACCAAATTGTCAGTATTAATTATGGGCATTTCACAATTATAAAATAGTTTTCAAATGTGCATAATAGTCTAGTGGGGTTTGCTTGCTTATTATTTTTACTTACTCCCTGGGATTCAGTAACCTTATTTTTCTGTGCAGAAACAGTGTAGCTGCTCCTGCACGGAATATGGCCGCCGAGCGATCCAGTAAAGTAGGGTTTTGACATGCATGAGCTGAATACACTGTTCTTGCATGGAAACCAGTACAGAATGCTAATTGCCTCATTTGTTGATGAAACCATGCAAATGAGGTGAATTAGTGATTCAGCAAGCAGGCAGGTATCCATGCAAGAACTGTTAGTTGCAGAAATGTATTCGGTTACTAACCGAATACATTTCTGCAAATAAAATGGAGGCATGACAGCTCCCAAAAAAGCATGTATTAGAGTCTTTAGGCATGCCAATGTCCAAATATATTGGCATGGAAAAGTGCTTTATTTTTATAAAAATCAAAGTTTTTTTTTTGTCTGATTTTGGCCATTTAAAATAGGACAGCTGCAGGCAAACAGGATCATGCCCAAAAATAAAAAAAAAAAACTCTGAAAAATTAATTTTAAGGGAGATCTGCATTTTGCCATTATAGGTTCATAGGTTCATAGGTAGGTACTAGGCTATCAGTCCTGGGGCCTATACAAGCCCAGCCACAAAGGTACCCTGGCTTTTGCCACCCAAGAAAATTATTTTCCTGTGCCACTGTCGAGCAGAGCCACAGAGGTGATCCCCAGGGTGAATTTCCTATTTCCCATACAGTCATCAAGACTTTTCTTGAAGAGTGCTAATGAGGAGCTTTGTTTGATATGGACAGGTAGTTTATTCCAGAGTATGGGAAGTCTCTGGGACAGGAATCTGTCTCTCTGGCATGTTCTGTTTATTGTGGTGACAAGGTTTAGGTCCCTAGAGCGAGTAGCTTGGCGGGATTGGGATTTCTTTAAGTGGAGCATGTCCAACAGCTCTGACTACTGCCTATGTTGTAGTTCATGAGTACAGAGTTTTTACCAAAGGGGATGACAATGCACTTTTTGGCATTGAGCTTGAGGCCATGGTTTTGACACCAGGCATCTGTCTCAGTGAGGCCCTTTTGTAGGATGTCCACATTGTTAGGAGTTTCGATTATGGCTCCTAGTTTGCAGTCATCTGCAAACTTCATTAGCCAAAGACCTTCTGTGTTAGCCTGTACTTCAGAGAAGTAGATACCAAACAGGAGAGGACCCAGGACTGAACCCTGTGGTGGTCTACTTTCACTGGTCTGAAGTCGGATTTGGAGTCTGCTACTTTCACAGTGTGGGTTCTGTCAGTGAGCCAGTTGGCAACCCATCTTGTGACATAGGGATATATACCTAGTTTAGTGAGTTTATCTATAATTCCAGAGTGGGGGATGGTGTCAAAAGCCTTGGCAAGATCTAGATAGGCTGTGTGAACCACCTTACCCTTGTCTACGGCTTTGGTGACTGCTTCAAAGAAGTCTATCAGGTTTAGGAGACATGATCTGCCTTTTACAAACCCGAACTGGGTGGGGTCCAGAGTTTGGAGATTACCAATGTCTTTGTTTATCCATGATGATACGTTCCATGGTCTTGCAGACCAGGCTCGTCAGGCTAATGGGGCGGTAGTTCCCGGGATCCATGGTGGCTCCCCCCTTGTGGAGTGGGATAACCTTCACTGTGCACCATTCAGCAGGCACAAATCATGAGATGAGGCTATGAATAAACATGGTACTTAGGTGGGGTGCCAGTTCATTCTGTAGTCCATGTAGAACACAGCCTGGGATGTTGTCTGGTCCCATGGATGCTGTGTTCTTGGCTTTGGAGAGTGTGTTTTTTATCTGTGCAGCTATGATTACAGGAATTTGCATTCTTCCAGCATAGAGATGGGCTCTTTAGGGGGTGAGAGGGGGGTAAAGTTAGCACTGAACCTATCTGCCAGGATGTTGGCAATATCAGTTGGGTCTGTATATTTAGTGCCATTGTGCTGTAACCTTGAACAGATCTAAGTGTTGCCATTGAGATTCTTGACATAGCTATAGAATGCTTTGTGGTTGTCTTTAGAATCAGTGGCGATTTTTTTTCGTAACTAGTTTTAGAGAATTTTATCAGGGATCACAGCTTCTTACTGAAGCTGACCAGGGAGCTACTCCACTCATGGGATTTTACTCTCTTTTGCAACAGTTTCTTCTTTCTGTTGTACAGTTTGTTTATGGCAGGGGACCACCAGACTGGCTTCCTTTTTTTGGAAGATAGCGTCTTGGTTCTGTTTGGGATAGCACGATCCATGCACTCATGTAAGTGCTTATAAAGTGCAATTGTGTAGGATTCAGTAGTCATAACTGTATTGTCCATCTGCATGGGTGTCATGACGTTCACCACATCTGTCTTAAAAAGCATGGAGTTGGCTTTGGAGAAATGTTTTACCATGGTTTCCTTAATGGGGGGTGGGGGCTGGATGTGGATATCTAGGGTAATTAGCTTATGGTCGGACCGGACCAATGAGGCGTTGACTTCAGGTGTGGAACACCGGTCACTCATGTTGGTAATGAACCACAAAAAACAATATCACCAGTAAAAAAACAATCCAAGGTGGAATAGACCAATGAACCAGCCAGATGTATTAAAAAAACTTTATTATTCCAACAAACGATCCAGCCAATAACAGCCCACAGAACAAGATAAAATACACGTTGAGCGCGCTTTCCCTTTGCCAAATACAAAGCTTCCTCAGAACAACAGTTATTCAAACATAAAATGCATATATAGACTGTTAACTCATTAATTCATTGGATAATTGAATCCTTGTGTTCAACAATTATGATGTTAAAGTTGCACTACACAAAATCTTAGAATCCAACTATGTTACAACTAAAATAAGAAATTGTTGTATTAAGAACACTGACCTTATGTTAACAATCAACATAAATAAAAGAATGTGCAAAGCATATTATAAAAACTGGTAAACTCGCCTCCCTACTATAACTATATTGAAATGTGCTAAAAATCCACACAAAAAATATAAATGTATTATCTAATTTATAATATTATGTGATATTAATAATATATTATAAAGTTATCCACTCACTGAATGGATTGTAATAAATTCTAAAAAATGATCTATTACAACTGAAGAGAATTGTTGTTATAACATGCCTTCTATATCCACTATTCAAAACCCTTTATTAATGGACGTAGAAAATACATATAGAAAATAAATACCTACATCTGTATAACAAAATGTACACCATGTTTTATGTATTATGTACCTTACAATTTAGCCTGTCTTAATTTCAGTACACTACCTATACTAATATAATCATTGAGACCCAGGGGTCTACTGGCATCAGTTCTGAGCTGCCAAAATAATTCATGAAACTCCACTCTGGATTCCCAATTACCCCCACGTGGATCCGTAATTACTTGTTCTACAACAGCAAATTTTATATTCATACTACTGCAAACTCGGGAATGTTTATAAAAAGCATTTGACTCTTTTTCTTTACTAATGTTGTACATATGTTCGTAAATTCTTTTCCTTAAAGTACGTGTAAATTTCCCTATACAAAAACTATTATAGCTTACCCATATATCTATGTATACAATTCCTTTTGTGCCACAATTGTGAAAATATTGATGCTGTAAGCTTAATACCTCTAGAGGGAATATGAATCTCACGCTGTTGTAAAATATATTCACACTGCCGGCACGCCTCACATTTGTAGGTGCCCTTTTTAGAATTATTATTACTAGCCATTTGCATCTCCTTCCTGTCAAATATGTCTTTTAGGTTCATACCTCTTCTCCTAATGAAGGATGGTTTGGTAGGGATATAATTTTCCATATCATTATTCACTTTCAATAAGGGCCAATATTTCTTAATAATATCTTCCACTTTTCTAGATGTAGCAGAAAATGTGTGTATAAATACTTTCTGAAAATTGTTAGCCCTATCTCCCTCTAGGAGTCTAACCATTTCCTTTAGCCCTAAAAGTGGAAAAAACTTACTATCTCTGTTGTCTATTACCTCCTTCACTACACTTTGGATCAAGGAATTGGGGTTCCCCCTTTCCAAAAAAAGAGAACAAATATATTGAACTTCCCCTACAAATACCATCTAATCACTAGTCACTCGAGAGACCCTTATTAACTGCCCCTTGATGATATCTTTTTTCTGATAAAAGGGGTGACCACTTTCAAAGTGCAGATACATATTTGAAAAAGTAGGTTTCCTATATAATTTGGAATGGAAACAGTGATTGGAAAAATCCTTATATAGAGTTACATCTAGATAATTGATGCTCACATCATCAAAAGTATGAGTAAAATTCAAGAAACCTGTACAATTGTTTAAATAATTAAAAAATTCCATAAACAAATCTTTTGACCCTCTCCATAATATACAGATATCGTCCAAGAACCGAGTATAAAAAGAAATATATTTATGCCAATCAGTACTGAAAATGAACTTTCGTTCCCAAGTATAAAACACAGTTAGCATAAATTGGGGCATGTGCTGCCCCCATAGCAACTCCCTTCTTTTGCTGAAAATGATCACCCTTAAAATACACAAAGTTGTTTTTTAAGACAGTCTCTGTGAAATCCACAGCTAAATTAATTGTATTTCCATCTAAACCAGAGTCAGAGCTTAAAATTTCATGAAACCATTCCAAACCTGTAGTGTGTGGAATACTAGGAAATAACTCAACTACATCTGTGGTAACAAAGCATATTCCTGCTTCATATTTATCCTTAATAATACTTCTCAAAAAATCCCAAGAATCTTTGGTAATATGTGGTACAGAGTTCATAAACTGCTTCAATTGAGCATCAACAAATACAGCTAGAGGTTCAGTGATGCTCCCAGCCCCTGCTACAATAGGTCTAAATTTAATTGCCTCTATCCCTTTATGCACCTTTGGTATTCCAAATATAATAGGGAGCCATCGGTTCTCCACATGCAAAAAATTATATAGTTTTTCATTTATACTTCCTTGAAGTAAATGATCAGTTAAATAATACTTTATCTTTGAGTGGGCAATATTAATTTCATTCCGTGATACTACCATATAATGATCTGTATTTTGTAAAATGTTATGTATATATGAATCATACATGTCACTATACATCAATACTACGCTGCCCCCTTTGTCAGGTTTCATCACTCTTACTTTTTCATTTCTTAATTTTTCCATTAATGTTTTTTTCTTTTTCTGACCAGTTCTCAAAAGGGGGATTTTCATAATATTTAATTTGCCTCACCTCTCTCTCAACCATTTCTTCAAATATTTTTAAGGAAGGTTAATAGGTGGATTGAACACACTTCTCCTGTGTAAATCATTTTGAATAGAGTGTTTACCTTTAAAATAAATTTGCAAATTTAATTGTCTTATAAACAACTTAAAATCAATTAAAGTATTAACCATAGACCCTGTCTTGATAGGTACGAAATGAAAACCTTTTGTAAATAAATTAAAATAAGTATCATCCACCATCAAATCTGTAAAATTATATATTGTAAAATTGTCTTTTCTACAAATAATCATATTATTAATCTCTGAAGCAGATCCAAGACCAACATTGTAAGTTGGGGTGGGGGGTAGGATGAAAAAATCATTCCAGTCTAATATATCCGTGACCTCCCCTGGAATCTGCCCCCCCTGTATACTTGAGGGTTCCGATATGAGTATTTGCTCTGCTTCTCCGCTATTCTTTCGCTCCTCCTCACAGTTTCCTGTTCTAAAGGGAGCTCGTTATGTTCATTTAGATCAAACCCATCCATCTGACCTGCTTTACTCATATTGTCCACCGCATTATTCTTGGAATCCCTGAAATTATTAAATACAGGATACGCCCTTCCATTTTTGTAGTCGTTTAAATCCTTATCTAGTTTTTCATTTTCCTAAAAATCACTTTATCACAATAATTATCAATTTCATTAAATAAACTGTCATATTTTCTATCATCAAAATTGTCTTTACTAAAATCAATTTTTTTTTGTGCAAATCATTCGTTTCAGTTAACAAAACTTCATTCTGGAATTCATAGTCCTTAACCATGCATTTCAGCATTTCAGTACCAGTTTGTTGAATAGATCAGTAAGCTGTTTATACAACACAGAATTAGATTTTACATTGTTCGGGTATTTAAATAATCTAAGCCCCTTTGGTACCCTTTCTGTTACAATACATTCATTAAGACAGTCAATTTCCAGTTGATTAGTTTTCAAAGCATATAATTTGTCTTTGAATTTTTTGAAAATTTCGTCAAAAGACTCATAATCATTCTTAAAAGTCAATTCATTAAAATTAAAATGCCTGCTGG
This sequence comes from Protopterus annectens, assembly GCF_019279795.1. Classification (NCBI taxonomy): domain Eukaryota; kingdom Metazoa; phylum Chordata; order Ceratodontiformes; family Protopteridae; genus Protopterus; species Protopterus annectens. The sequence continues at coordinate 650,745,061 of NC_056734.1, read as the reverse complement.
ACCAGGTGTCAGAATTGAAGTTCACAGTACCTGGATTAGCATTTCCCCTGGAGGGGAACATTATTTTGTTGTTATTATCCTTTTTATTCGTAAGACTCTGTTGCTTGTCACTACTAGGGCTATTGCATCCTTCTCGCCCCCGCGGTGCTACCATCCTGGAGGACGCCAGCCCTTGCCTGTTCTCACAATGTTCTTTGAATAAATTTTGATTGAATGGTAACTCGCCTAGATCTGGCGACAAGGTTTTAGAGTTCTCTACAAGTTGAGATAATAGCAGAATCACCTGTTGGAACTCCTTCCTAGTTACAGGCATGCTATCCTCTTCCGCCGACTCCTTTAAGACTATTGGTGTATCCAAAAAGACGTCCGGTTCTGCCCTTTCCGCCATGGATCTCCGAAAACCAAGAAACCACAAAAGAACAATATCACCAGTAAAAAAACAAAGGTGGAATAGACCAACGAACCAGCCAGATGTATTAAAAACACTTATTTATTCCAACAAATGATCCAGCCAATAACGGCCCACAGAACAAGATAAAATACACGTTGAGCACGCTTTCCCTTTACCAAATACAAAGCTTCCTCAGAACAACAGTTATTCAAACATAAAATGCTTATATATACTGTTAACTCATTAATTCATTGGATAATTGAATCCTTGTGTTCAACAATTATGATGTTAAAGTTGCACTAGACAAAATCTCATAATCCAACTGTTACATCTAAAATAAGAAATTGTTGTATTAAAAACATTGACCTTATGTTAACAATCAACATAAATAAATGAATGTTCAAAGTATATTATAAAAACTGGTAAACTCACCTCCCTACTATAACTGTATCGAAATGTGCTAAAAATTCACACAAAAAATATAAATGTATTATCTAATTTATAATATTATGTGATTTTAATAATATATTATAAAGTTATCCACTCACTGAATGGATTGTAATAAATTCTAAAAAATGATCTATTACAACTGAAGAGAATTGTTGTTATAACATGCCTCCTATATCCACTATTCAAAACCCTTTATTAATGGACGTAGAAAATACATATAGAAAATAAATACCTACATCTGTATAACAAAACGTACACCATGTTTTATGTATTATGTACCTTACAATTTAGCCTGTCTTAATTTCAGTACACTACCTATACTAATATAATCATTGAGACATGGGGGTCTACTGGCATCAGTTCTGAGCTGCCAAAATAATTCACAAAACTCCACTCTGGATTCCCAATTACCCCCACGTGGATCTGTAATTACTTGTTCTACAACAGCAAATTTTAAATTCATACTACTGCAAACTCGGGAATGCTTATAAAATCTTATTTTAATTTATTTACAAAAGGTTTTCATTTTGTACCTATCAAGACAGGGTCTATGGTTAATATTTTAATTGATTTTAAGTTGTTTATAAGACAATTAAATTTACAAATTTATTTTAAAGGTAAACACTCTATTCAAAATGATTTACACAGGAGAAGTGTGTTCAATCCACCTATTAACCCTTCCTTAAAAGTATTTGAAGAAATGGTCGAGAGAGAGGTGAGGCAAATTAAATATTATGAGCATTCCCCTTTAGAGAACTGGTCAGAAAAGGAAAAAACATTAGTGGAAAAATTAAGAGATGAAAAAGTAAGAGAGATGTAACCTGACAAAGGGGGTGGCGTGGTATTGATGTATAGTGACATGTATGATTCATATATACATAACATTTTACAAAATACAGATCATTATATGGTAGTATCACGGAATGAAATTAATGTTGCCCACTCAAAGATAAAGTATTATTTAACTGATCATTTACTTCAAGCAAGTATAAATGAAAAACTATATAATTTTTTGCATGTGGAGAACCCAAGGCTCCCTATTATATTTGGAATACCAAAGGTGCATAAAGGGATAGAGGCAATTAAATTTAGACCTATTGTAGCAGGGGCTGGGAGCATCACTGAACCTCTAGCTGTATTTGTCGATGCTCAATTGAAGAAGCTTATGAACTCTGTACCGCATATTACCAAAGATTCTTGGGATTTTTTGAGAAGTATTACTAAGGATAAATATGAAGCAGGAATATGCTTTGTTACCATAGATGTAGTTGAGTTATTTCCTAGTATTCCACACACTACAGGTTTGGAATGGTTTCGTAAAATTTTATGCTCTGACTCTGGTTTAGATGGAAATACAATTAATTTAGCTGTGGATTTCACAGAGACTGTCTTAAAAAACAACTTTGTGTATTTTAATGGTGATCATTTTCAGCAAAGGAAGGGAGTTGCTATGGGGGCAGCATGTGTCCCAATTTATGCCAACTGTGTTTTATATTTTTTGGAATGAAAGTTCATTTTCAATACCGATTGGCACAAATATATTTCTTTTTATACCCAGTTCTTGGAAGATATCTGTATATTATGGAGAGGGTCAAACGATTTGTTTATGGAATTTTTTAATTATTTTAATAATTGTACAGATTTCTTGAATTTTACTTATACTTTTGATGATGTGAGCATCAATTATCTAGATGTAACTCTATATAAGGATTTTTTCCAATCACTGTTTCCATTCCAAATTATATAGGAAACCTACTTTTTTCAAATATGTAGCTGCACTTTGAAAGTGGCCACCCCTTTTATCAGAAAAAAGGAATCATCAAGGGGCAGTTAATAAGGGCCTCTCGAATGACTAGTGATGAGATGGTATTTGTAGGGGAAGTCCAATATATTTGTTCTCTTTTTTTTGGAAAGGGGGTACCCCAATTCCTTGATCCAAAGTGCAGTGAAGGAGGTAATGGACAACAGAGATAGTAAGTTTTTTCCACTTTTAGGGCTAAAGGAAATGGTTAGACCCCTAGAGGGTGATAGGGCTAACATTTTTCAGGAAGTATTTATACACACATTTTTTGCTACATCTAGAAAAGTGGAAGATATTATTAAGAAATATTGGCCCTTATTGAAAGTGAATAATGATACGGGAAATTATATCCCTACCAAACCATCCTTCATTAGGAGAAGAGGTATGAACCTAAAAGACATATTTGACAGGAAGGAGATGCAAATGGCTAGTAATAATAATTTAAAAAATGGCACCTACAAATGTGGGGCGTGCCAGCAGTGTGAATATATTTTACAACAGCGTGAGATTCATATTCCCTCTAGAGGTATTAAGCTTACAGCATCAAGATTCTACAACTGTGGCACAAAAGGAATTGTATACATAGGTATATGCGTAAGCTGTAATAGTTTTTATATAGGGAAATCTACACATACTTTAAGGAAAAGAATTTATGAACATATGTACGACATTAGTAAAGAAAAAGAGTCAAATGCTTTTTATAAACATTCCCGAGTTTGCAGTAGTATGAATATAAAATTTGCTGTTGTAGAACAAGTAATTACGGATCCACGTGGGGGTAATTGGGAATCCAGAGTGGAGTTTTGTGAATTATTTTGGCAGCTCAGAACTGATGCCAGTAGACCCCTGGGTCTCAATGATTATATTAGTATAGGTAGTGTACTGAAATTAAGACAGGCTAAATTGTAAGGTACATAATACATAAAACATGGTGTACGTTTTGTTATACAGATGTAGGTATTTATTTTCTATATGTATTTTCTACATCCATTAATAAAGGGTTTTGAATAGAGGATATAGGAGGCATGTTATAACAACATTCTCTTCAGTTGTAATAGATCATGTTTTAGAATTTATTACAATCCAGTCGGTGAGTGGATAACTTTATAATATATTATTAATATCACAATATATTATAATTTAGATAATCCATAAATATTTTTTTGTGTGGATTTTTAGCACGTTTCGATATAGTTATAGTAGGGAGGCAAGTTTACCAGTTTTTATAATATACTTTGCACATTCATTTATTTATGTTGATCGTTAACATAAGGTCAGTGTTTTTAATACAACAATTTCTTATTTTAGATGTAACATAGTTGGATTATGAGATTTTGTGTAGTGCAACTTTAACATCATAATTGTTGAACACAAGGATTCAATTATCCAATGAATTAATGAGTTAACAGTATATATAAGCATTTTATGTTTGAATAACTGTTGTTCTGAGGAAGCTTTGTATTTGGCAAAGGGAAAGCGCACTCAACGTGTATTTTATCTTGTTCTGTGGGCCGTTATTGGCTGAATCGTTTGTTGGAATAAAGAAGTGTGTTTAATACATCTGGCTGGTTCGTTGGTCTATTCCACCTTGGATTAATGTTTTACAGGTTGGTAATGACTAGATCTAGGATATTGTTGACCCTGGTGGTGGTGTGGATAAGTTGATCCAGGGCATTGAAGTTTATGAATTACAGAAAGCGTTGAGTGAAGGAGTTGGTACATGAGTAGTTTTCCCAGTTAATGGTGGGGTAGTTGAAATTGCCCATTATTACGGTGTTTGGTTGAACCCTAATATTTTTCAGTACATCAAGAAAAGAGGAGTGGGAATCCTTGGGCATTGTGGGTGATCTGTAGCAAGCTACAATTTGGATTGCAGTTTTGCCCATAGTTAGTTGCACTTGGATAACCTCGGCTGCATTATGCTGAGCAGCTAGCCCTGAGGTGTGGATATCCTTAATGAATATGGACACACCTCCGCATTTGGTGTTTTGGTCCAGGTTACATGGCTGAAAAGTGTGGTATGAGTTATAGCCTGGTAGTGCAGGGGTGCTCTCTGGAGCCCTGAACCAGGTCTCAGTCACTGCAGAGATATCCATGTTCTCCATTTTAAGGAGTGCCTCGAGTGAGTGCATTTTGAGATTTAGACTTCTAGCATTGAGTATCATCACCCTCAGTTTTTGCTTGCCTGTTCCTGTTACGGTGGTGAATTTGTCATTTGAGCCTTGCCTAAAAAAGGCATTATAGGGGCGGCTAGAATGTTAGCCAGTATCTGGAATCCCAGGAGTGACAGGTGCAGGCCATCTCTGGCAAAGCATTGTGGTCTGTCGACCATGTCATCCTAGGCAGACAGTTACTGGATCCCTTTAGAATGGCACCAGAAGCTTAGCCAATTGTTGAAGGTAATCATTTTGTCAGTGTACTGCGGAATCATTCTGGGTGATGGCAGAATGCTACTCAGAGCTAGGGTCATACCTACCTGAGCTACAAGATCGGAGAGCTCTTCCATGTCTCTTTTCATGTAGTCTAGGGAGGTACGTCTCAGGTCATTCACACCAACATGAACAATAACAGAGTCATATTTGTACTTGTTGTGGAGTGACCTGAGTGTGTGGGTTATGTGGCGGATCCTAGCACCAGACAGGCAGCTGACAGTAACCTTCTCGTTGTTTAGCCTGGTGAGTGGGATATCAGTGTGCCTGACTATAGAGTCACCTATGACTAGTGTGTTGGGTACGTTGTTTTGCTTTATTGGCTATGGTTGAGTGGCACACTGAGTCTGCAGGCTATGTGTCATTTGGGTTGTGTTGGGGGGTGGAGGTTGCTTGCATTTCTGCTTTGGAGGTCTCTGTTGCTTGAGCAGATTATTATTGAGAGCCTCCGTGAATGTTTTTGTGTTTCTATTTAGGGATTTTGGTGGTGTAGATTTAGTGAGACTATGTGATGAGTGTGGTGTGGTGCAAGTGTTTACTTTCTCCTCTTGACTGACAAGTTCAGTCTTGATTGGAGAGAGCTTTACCTCCAGTTTGGCTAGATAAGTGCATCTTTCACAGGTTGTAGTGTTGGGTGGTAGGAGGAGAGGGTTCTCTGTGTACATGAGGCAATTTCTACATTGCCCCAAGATGCACAGATTCATCAGATAGACAGGAGAGAACACTGGGGGCTGTCATTTGGGCATGCCTGAATAAAAAACTACTTTCATTTAGATAAGTGAGGAAAGTGAGTACAAGAGCTGTTTTTTCTCTAAGCAAGTGAGGAAAGTAACTACCAAAACTGTTTTCCTCTAGGTAATGAGGAAGGTTGAGTGCTGTAGTAATTAATAGGTTATTTAGTTCTTACAAGTTCTGAACAAGTGCTGATCATGAATAAGCAAATTCAAGTGCTAAAACTAAGAATCTGTATCTGGACTAAACTAGTTACAGGAAAGGGGGGAAACAAATGCAAATGCGGGCTTTTAAATCAGAAAGTTGACAGAGATGGAAAAACTGCCCAAATGGCCAATAACTACAATTTATGGGCCAGAACCACTCCTTATGTGGTAGATAGGTTACCTAGTGCTTACCACTCCCACTGATAAGCTAGAAGGCTTCCCTCCAACACAGGAAGCTTGGGGGGGGGGGGGCTCAGAAGCTTACATACAGTCCTGGATACAGCAATACAGCAAATCTGAATCTGGACTACACTAATTACAGGAAAGGTATATATGTATATATATATATATATATATATATATATATATATATATATATATATATATATATATATGTATACAGAAAAGTAGCTAAAACAGCAGTCAAAACAATTCAAATGCAGTGCAAGCTAGCACACTTGAGTATGTAGCAATGTTAGACCAAACAGTTTAAAAAATGCAATTAAATTATAAATGACTAAAAACAAGTGCAGAAGGAGTCTATTAGGTAGAATGAGGTAAAGAGATGGGACTGGGGGGAGTGTCCCAGATCAAATCTACAGTGGGGGCGGGCAACTGCAAAAGCCTCCAAATTTAAACAACTACACAGGAATAGGGAGGGTGGGTATGTGAAAACCAACACCTTCAGCAGATATATGAAAAACTATACAGTGAAGCAAAAATAACAGTGAGCAACTCTGAAGTCAGCCAGCAATGATATAAAATTAGTCAAACACCAATTACCAGTACACAACTCTGAGGTGCCAGAAAAATATACTCAGCTCTGTGAATTTCCAGATAGTTTGAAGAGGACTCTGTCAGGACACAGGAAGGCTCCAGCAATGATATGCAGACTTTTACTAAGAGGGTCTAATTTTATGTAAGTAATCCTTGATATAGTCAGATAACACACAGGATGTAAAACCAGGTATACCAACTTAAGACACAGAGAAATAGGGGGGGGGCACCTTCAGCAGAGATCTGAAAAATTATACAGTGAAGCAAAAATAACAGTGCACATCTCTGAAGTCAGCCAGCAATTATATAAAATTAGTCAAACAACAATTACCAGTACACAACTCTGAAGTGCCAGAAAAATGTACACAGATCTGTATATCTCCAGTTAGTTTGAAGAGCACTTTGTCAGGACACAGGAAGGCTCCAGCAATGATATGCATACTTTTACTAATAGGGTCTAATTTTATGTAAGTAATCCTTGAGATAGTCAGATAACACACAGGATGTAAAACCAGTTATACCAAATTAAGACACAGAGAAATAGGGGGAGGGAGGAAAAACACCTTCAGCGGAGATTTGAAAAACTATACAGTGAAGCAAAAATAACAGTGCACAACTCTGAATTTAGCCAGCAATGATATAAAATTAGTCAAACAACAATTACCAGTACACAACTCTGAAGTGCCAGAAAAATATACTCAGCTCTGTGTATCTCCAGATAGTTTGAAGAGCACTCTGTCAGGACACAGGAAGGCTCCAGCAATGAAATGCAGACTTTTACTAATAGGGTCTAATTTTATGTAAGTAATCCTTGAGATAGTCAGATAACACACAGGGTGTAAAACCAGTTATAGCAACTTAAGACACAGAGAAATAGGGGGGACACCTTCAGCAGAGATCTGAAAAATTATACAGTGAAGCAAAAATAACAGTGCACATCCCTGAAGTCAGCCAGCAATGATATAAAATTAGTCAACCAACAATTATCAGTACACAACTCTGAAGTGCCAGAAAAATGTATGCAGGTCTGTATATCTCCAGATAGTTTGAAGAGCACTCTGTCCGGACACAGGAAGGCTCCAGCAATGATATGCAGAATTTTACTAAGAGGGTCTAATTTTATGCAAGTAATCCTTGAGATAGTCAGATAACACACAGGATGAAAAAACAGTTATACCAACTCAAGACACAGAAAAATAGGGGGAAGGGGGAAAAACAACTTCAGCAGAGATCTGAAAAACTATACAGTGAAGCAAAAATAACAGTGCACAACCCTGAAATCAGCCAGCAATGATATAAAATTAGTCAAACAACAATTACCAGTACACAACTCTGAAGTGCCAGAAAAATATACTCAGCTCTGTGTATCTCCAGATGGTTTGAAGAGCACTCTGTCAGGACAGAGGAAGGCTTCAGCAATGATATGCAGACTTTTACTAAGAGGGTCTAATTTTATGCAAGTAATCCTTGAGATAGTCAGATAACACACAGGATGTAAAACCAGTTATACTAACTTAAGATACAGAGAAATAGGAGGTGGGGGGAAAACACCTCTGAAACCATACTCTATGGCATGCAGAATCAAAACAATACCAGGGAACAGTGGTTGTCAAGGGGAAAGGCTCTGTTAAAGCAGTAACTATGGAGTAAGGCAGTGTGGTATGCAAATGAGGGGAAATTTACTGAATCACAAAAATGTTCTAAGTGATAAACTGCACCTGTGTAGGTGCTATTGCACAATCGTTTAACTAGGAGGAGCAATAGACATGAATAGGGATTGTGTCAGGCATGGTGTAAGCACATTGCAGCACCATGGTCCCCAGATAATCTTAGCTAAGCACAGCTAAGCAAGGGTGTGTGTCTGAGGCTGTATGGACTTACTCCATGAAATGAAAAGCATATTTGCATCTAGGGAGGGCCATTTCTTCTTTATTTTTACATTAGCTAAACATGTATGCACAGTGTGCACTGGGTCTAAAACAAAAAAAAAAAAAAAAAAAAAACCCTGGAAATAGCAAGACTGTTTACATTTATGGGCCAGGTTTGTGCAGCACCCCTTGGAGCTTAAAAGGGGAGAAAATGGTAAGGGGAAAAAAAAGGAAAATAGCAGAGTAAAAGCAATCAAGAACAAATTACATAGTTAGCAGATGGAATGCATCATAGTCAGCCAATCATACAGGCAGCATCTGCAGCACAACAATATGAACTATGATAACACCTTACAGTCTGTTTTTCCCCACAAACTTTGCACCACTGGTGTACACATGTGGGGGAACTTTAACTGGAGAAATGTTAGGGGCTGCCATTGCTTTGATCCATCAGTAAGTGCTGAGGGTGAGGGCAGAGAGGAGGATAATGCTGACAACCACCACAGATCAATGAGGAGGAGAAGAGTGTTCAGATCCAGGGTAACTTACCAGAAGCTGCATGATCTGGAGATAGTAGAGCACTACAGGATGGCCAGAGACATACTTCAGCAAATCCCTGAGCTATGCCAGCCTCAACTCAGACATAGAGCCAAGAGAGGGGAACCCATCCCAGTGGATAACAAGGTATGTGTAGCCTTAAGAATTCTAACTACAGGTATTTTCCAAAGAGCTACTGTGGACATCATGGGAGTTTCACAGGCATATGCATCCAGGGTACTCCACCAGTTCCTGGATGCCAAGCTACCACATGCCAGTGAGCATATTTACTATCACAACACCCATGGGGAGAGGACCAGCAATATGCATCTCTTCCACTGTGTAGCAGAGCACCCAGAGGTACTGGGTGCCATAGACTGCATGCACATCCACAGCAAAGTACCCCCAAGTGAACAGGGTAGGGTCTACATAAACCACAAGGGCTTCACCTCTATCAACTGCCAGGTCATGTACAATGCCAAGGGCATTTTCATGAATGTGTGTGCTGGCAGCCCTGGAAGCTATCAAGACTACCACATCTGGTATTCACCACAAATGGTATTCGTTCATCACAGCTGTACTAGTCATTTGCCAGTGGGGACATCCCATATGGCCAGCTGGTGAGGTATGCTGGCTATGCACTGGAGCCATGGATGATGACACCCATCAGAAATGCACATATACCCACACAAGAACGCCATAATGAGGCACACACATAAACCAGGATCATAATAGAGCATGTGTTTGGGATGCACAAGTCATGGTTCTGCTGCCTTGACATATCTGGTAGAGTCTTGCATTACTCTCCAGCCACATGTGCACACATGTTCATAGTATGTGCCATGCTACACAATATGATCCTGCAGAAACAGCTGCAGCAGGAACAGCATGGGAAAGGGCCACACAGCTCACTACCATTGCCAAGGTCCCCACAGCCACAGAGGGACTCAGAGGAGGAGGCACCTAAGCCTGCTCCTGTAGGCAGACGGAGGCATGCCCAGTAAGCTCAGGCCTTGGCAAAGAGGCAACGCATAGCACACACACTGACACTGTAGGGACCCCAGGGACTGACACCTCTCTCTGACTTGCACACACAGTAAAATGGATGACACACACATCACATTACCTGTAACTTACCATGCATAAGCAGTGTACTCTGTGCATCCTACATAGGCGGCCCTCAAGCACCGTCTTCACAACTGCCACAAGCACAAAGTCAGTCTTCTTAACAATAAATTAATAGATTAGTATGTTTTGTTAACATATCTATGGTAATGGTGAATGTATGCGAGGGAATGGGTTGTTCTACTGGGATAGCAGCACACAACTGACAACTATGTGAGACACCAGGAAATCACTGGCCAGAACTGAGCTCCACACAATATGCAGAAGTACCCAAGGTGGCAAATCCCACTGCAGTATATGTGTGCGGACAACTAACTGGGGGGGGGGGTCATAGGTCACAGGCATGGAAGTCAGTATGGGGGTCCCATAACCACCCCTCACACCCACACAGCAAGTTAGCTGTAAAAAACAGAAAGAAATGTCTGATAAAGGCACACAAATGGTGTCAATGTTGAATTATTCCCTACAGACACACACAGTGATAGCACAGCAGGACCTGCAGTTGCAGTAAGACTATGAAGGGTAAGAAGTCTGAAACTCAAATATATGCCATTACAATCTGACCTGTGCTCTTTACTGATACGCCTCTAGCTCCAAGACAAGGCACAACAGCATGGTAAATGGAACCAAAATGTAAAGCAAATATCAGCACAATCTGTGCAAATGAGTACAGTTGACAGGTGTGCCCCCCCCCATATACCCACACAAATGTAGTAACATGTCTGTTTGCTGGGAAATATCAGATTATCACAGACTCACAGGGCTGTACAAATACACATGAAAACATGTTGCCTGTCCACAATATGCAGGGGTCAATGAGCTATGTGTATGTGTGGTTAATGCTGTCAGGATCTGGCCAGCATGTTTTCCTGGCTTTTGTGTTGTAGTGCCCTAGGTACAGTGTTGTTTTTGACAGGGCCATATACAGATAAATGCAGTGCCAACTGTTATGCATGTCAGTGACACCCACTGCTCTGCCACAGGCATACCTGGAAGTCACAGTGCTATATGGAATATACAACACATATATGGGACATCTTAAAGGATGTGTAGCTGAGGTGCCAAGGCTTTTGTGAATAAAAGTGCTTTTGGGTACTGTTGCCAACAGTTATTCTCAATAATCCTTTTTTCTTATGTTTGCTTTTACATATAATAAACATGCCTGCACAGTAGAATGCACTCTATATCCACACACATAACTCCCAACCTCTGGCAGCAAGATGTCTGGACAAGGGCAGAAATAAAAGTGGAACAAAGGCACAATAATAGGCATGTGTTGTAAATATCATCCTTACATACTGAGAAAGTTGGTAGGGTGAGGGTTTGCAATAGCAGGAATTGTCTGAAGGTTATATAGTCTGAAATAGTAATGGCTGTCATTATTTTGTAACATCACTCTTCAATTATATGTAACTAACTTGCCATAAAAACACAAGTTTATTTTGACAGGATGAAACCTCTAGCCAAACACCTGGACAAGCTGCCAAAAATGTCCAGGTGAGAGTTATGCCCATGCAAGGATATGACCTCTCAGGAGAGGAAGATATCACACAAGCAGGAGATTCCCAGCCAGGATATCACCAGGTTGATGTACTGTTTACACAGAGCATCATTACTCAACTGGCTATAGCCAAACCTCACAAATGGCCTTGTTGGGCAAGAATGTACATAGCTGCCCTCATAATATTGCTCTATGCATCATAGAACTAGTATTCCTCTGGTAAAGTGCTGTGATGATCTGAATATGTCTGGTACTAGGTAATGACACAATACATTGCAGTGAAGGACTACAGATATGTCAGAAACCCAGTACCTTGAGGAAAGTGCTGTGTATTCCTGAGAGGTATGGCTGTAGCACATAAAACCCTGGACTAGAGTAAACCTATCTCTGGAATGGAGTCCCACACTAACTATAAGAAGGTCATACTGGGCATGCTCCTACACTTAGGGAATCACAGGAGATGTTGGAACCCACATCAGACTATATGACTGTATTGTGTATATATGTCTGTGCATACAGACAGCTATGTACACCTTAACTGTCCCAACACACACACATCATACAGGATTACCCTCAGCTAGCTGCAGGTGGCCCATATGTGCTGCATCTGTTGAGTGAGATACATGCACACACACACACACACACACACACACACACACACACACACACACACACATATATATATATATATATATATACAATCAATAGATAACAACATATGTCAAGCATGCACACACACATAGATGTGGGGAAGTGAGAGATAGACAGTGATGGAGAGAGACACACAGGGGAACACAGACAGAGTGAGTCAAATACTGAATGGCATACAGTGATGTCCTGCTGTGGACAGTGGCATACCAGCTGTAAACAGTTACACTTGCCAGCAGAAAAGGTGAGCCCCATTGTGTAACAATACTGAGGTTGGGTTTATAATATCACATCACCTGGCTGTGTTTGTGTGTGTGTGTGTGTGTGTGTGTGTGTGTGTGTGTGTGTGTGTGTGTGTGTGTGTGTGTGTGTGTGTGTGTGTGTGTGTGTGTGTGTGTGTGTGTGTGTGTGTGTGTGTGTGTGTGTGTGTGCGCGCGCGTGTGCACGTATCTGTAGGTCTAAGCATTAGGAGACTGTTTCCATCTCAGGACACTTCACTTTGCCCTACTTCACAAGATCTGCTGCTGTCATTCACTTTAGAAGTACCATTAGACACCCATCACTTCTATAAGCTCTGTAGTGCATGTGATAACTGCATAAGACTATCAAACAAATAACTAGATAAGTATGGGTTCCAATCTCAATACTGACAACTGTGTGTGTGTGTGTGTGTGTGTGTGTGTGTGTGTGTGTGTGTGTGTGTGTGTGTGTGTGTGTGAGTGTGACAGTTGTATGTGTGATAGTGAGGGAGTGTGTGTTTGTAGGTGAAACAGTTTAGGCCATTCCTACCCACAACACTTACTAGTACCCCACTTTATCAGTCCTGCTAATGTCATTTCTCTTATCAGCAGCTTTGGCCAATTGTCAGCCAACAAAGCTCTGTAGTGCATGTGATAACTGCTTAATACTACAGCACAAATCACTAGCTAGGCAAGGGTTCTAATCTCAGATTTGGCAAATGTGTGTGTGGGTGTATAAGTGTGTGTTTATATTTATAAGAAGTATTTTGATAAATTTCCCTCCCAGTGCCCTACTTTATCAGTCCTGCTGATGTCATTCCCCTTATCAGCACCTTTGCCCAGTTGTCAGCCCACTAAGCTCCGCAGTGCATGTTATAACTGAGTAACACTATAGTACAAATTACTGGATAGGCAGGGGTTCTCATGTCAATACTGGCAAGTAAGTGTACTTGTGTGTGTGTGTGTGTGTGTGTGTGTGTGTGTGTGTGTGTGTGTGTGTGTGTGTGTGTGTGTGTGTGTGTGTGTGTTTGGTTGTGAACCATATCCATTGGAGGGTGGGTTTTGCAATCTTTTAGTGTGTTCCACCTAGTACGTGTCCCAATGTCCATTTTACAGAGCCCACTGTTGTCAAAAACTGTAGAAGTAGCTGTAGACACTCTGCAGCCCTATAAGCTGTGTGCTATGTGAAATGACTATGTAACAGTATGGAATCAAAAACAAGATAGAAGGGGATTTAAATCCTTTGATACCATTCCCCACTCAGAAATCATAGACAAACACACTCAGCTATGCATCAACCCCTATGTCAATAGGTGGGTTGCAAACTGGCTCATGATTGGAACCCAAAGTGTAAAGGCAGTAGACATCATGTCAGACTGCTGACCAGTCATGAGTGGAGTACCACAGGGTCTGGTTCTGGTTCTCCCCATGTACGGCATATGCCTCTGACATCCAGCCTGACACAAAGGGAATCTGGCTGACAATGTTTGCAGACAACTGCAAGGTGGGTGCTATGTTTACATCCCCAAATTATGTTGACATGTTTTATATAGTCCCCACTGAGACCTACAACTGTTTTCCTAACACTGGCCTTAGGCTTAATAGCAAGAAATGTTTCACCATCCCCCTTGTGATCAACATGATTTCCATGAATTACCACATCGCTGGTAGTCCAGTTGACACAAAAGTCAGTATAAGAAGTTTGGGAATACAGGTAGACAAAGACCTCTCTTATGACCACCACCACATCGCCACTGAGGACAGAAAGTGCATCTATGTGGCACATCTCATAACTAAGCGTGTTGCATCCAAGAAGGAAGTGATCAATTTCTCCCTCTACTCTCCCCCCATTAGGCCAAACATCAAATACAATGGGCTATTTGTCATGTACCTCACTAGACACCTGCAACAACTGGGGAGGCTGCAAATATACCTCACAAATAGGACCCTAGGCATTAAACAACTGTACTATATGGACAGAGTCCAATACCTCCAAGTATTCTCGGTCACATCTTGGCTACTTACATGGGATCTCTGCTTGACTGACAAAGCCATATCTGCTCATCCCTGTTAGGAATACCATATCTAGTGAAATCCCAATCCGTCTGCACTACATGCCACAGGCACCACAGCCTCATTACCCCAATCAACAGAACATGCTGGGGGACAGGTCCATAACCCAGAAACTGGCCATGTTATGGATTATATGTCACATACATGTCAATCAGAGCACCTCACTGTCCCTGTTCAAGAGAAATCTGGATGATTTGATGGAGAATTTAACTGTCACCATAGGGATCATTAAAGTGGCAATAGTCCATAAACACACTGTGGACAAATTTCAGGTGGTATTATGCCAGAGTACTCCCATAGGCTAGGTGTGTAATGGCTCCATGGCCATTAGCATTGTACACACCTATGAAAACATAAATCTATGAATCTCAGTACTGGCAAATGTGTGTGTATGTGCTTGACTCTGTATAAAAGTTCTTGTGAGTATGTAAAGTTGTAGGAGAAAGTACTTTGATGCTCTTCTCACCCACTACACCCCCATTGCTATACTTTGCAAGGGCTGGTGATGTTATACACTTTAAAGGTACCTTGTGATACTCTTCCCCGTATAGGCTCCCTTGTGCTTGCAATAACTGCATAACACTATAGTACCAATAACTACATAGGTAGGGAATCCAATCTGAGTCAAAAGAAATTGTATGTGTATGTGTGCACAAGTATTTGTACGTGTGCATATTTGTAAGAGCATTTTGAGGCCTCA
>NC_056734.1:650652084-650724584 GCF_019279795.1 Protopterus annectens | reverse complement strand
GACAGGGTTCATCTGGACATGCATTTACTGAGTGACTTGACATCTGGCAGTGATATGCCTCTGGCATACCTCTCAACTGGCATGTTGTCCACAGACTGGCCAGAGATCTGCCTGTTATGTTTGGTCTGTTCCTCGAACAACATTGGGTTTTGTGGGGTTGGTAGGATAATGTGAGGATTGTAGTCAATGACTGTTGACATCCATTGGTGTTCCAGACATCATATCCTTCAGGGATGTTATGTTACAACACATGTAACACCAGCTACTGTTTCATTTTGTAACACCGTTATGTGTGATATGTACCTCTTTCTGGCCCCCAGTACCCCAAGTACGTAATGCATTGTCCAGATGTCCTGCACTGTGAGGTGCAGAGGTATGGTATATCATTAATTACTGACTGCACTCCAGTTATCATCGCAGTGACCTAGCAGACTCCTGGCCATGGTATGCAGCAGTGGCAAGGATTATGGTTCCACACCCTGGAAATTTTGTGAAAATCTGTACATATGACAGTTATGTATGTCTGGCCATTGTGAACAGACTGCCAAGATTGTGCAGCAGAGTTTTGTGTAGACATTTGTTAAGCTGTGTAGGGAGAGTAGCAGATGTCAGTGCCATACATCCTTTATCTATATGACTGTGTATGCTGCTACAGCTGATGGTGGTCTATCGGGTCTGTATGCATATAGGGCAGGCTGTGAAATGTGCTGTAACACCTCCGGATTCCCAGTACACTGTGATTTTGGCCAGTATATGTCAGTGTAGTGTGTGACTGGCAATCAGGATATGTTTGTTCAGACAGTGGTTCTACTCTAGAGTACATTTTGGGTAATGGTATGTTGCTGTGACTGTGGTGCAAATGTTTTTGTTTGGACATTTTGGCACCACTATCTGCTTTTCACTACAGTTCCATCCCTGTAGTGCATGCTATATTTGAATGTACATGGGTAATTGCCCAGAGCTGATGTGGGAGAGTGTTGTGTTGGTCCTACTTTTATCATAAGGTGCTGGGTGACATGTTTGGCAGCTGTCAGGGGATTTCCATTTTGTTATATGACTGCGGTCATACATCTACAATATCCAGAAGCCTAGACACTATACAGATGCATGGCTCATATGTTTGGTCTGTTCCCCAGACAGTTCTTGTCCTTGGATAATCTGTAGGATACTCTAATGCAGTCAGTAAATGCTAACGTCCATTGGTGCTACTGACTTCATATCCCACAGAAAAGATATGTTACAACAAACCCAGTAACACCAGCAACTGTCTAAATTTATAACAGCAATATGTCTAATATACCCCTGTGTTTGGGTCTCAGTCCCCAATTATGTCAGGCTTTGTCCAGATGTCATGCACTAAGAGGGTCAGAGGTATGTAGTATCATTATTTATTGCCTTCATTCCTGCTACCATCCCAGTGATGTCATAGACCCCCAGACATGTAACATGAAGCGGCTATAGATATGAGTCCTGTGTCTATACATTCTGTGGGAAACTGTACATTTGAGAAGTCTGTGTATGTCTGGCCATTGTAAACAGAGTGTAAGGATTGTGTAGCAGTGCAGTGTGTACATGTTATTTTGACTGTGTAGGTGGGGGGGTATATATGAGTGTCATGGGCCCTTTTTATCTGACTGTGCATGCTGCTCCAGTTTCTGGTTCCCTATCACCTGTATATGTTTGTATGGGCAAACCGTGACATGTCCCATAACACCTCAAGATTCCACCTATACTGTGACTTAGGGCAGTATATGTAGGGGTAATGTGTGAGTGGCAAATGGGGTATATTGTTGCTCACACAGTCATTATACTGTAGTGTTCAGTATGCTTACTGGTATGTCGCTGTGATTGTGATGCAATTGGTTGTGGGTATGCACTTACACACCTGTGTCTGTTTTCTACTAGAGTTACATCTCTGTAGTCCTTCTTATATTTGCAAATGCATGTGTACAGCCCCTGAGCTGGATTTGGGTAGTGTTATGTCAGTCTGATTATAGTTTGGACGTTGCATGGTAGCTCAGTGTAGTTTCCCTAATATTGTGTTATGTCCACATATTTGTAGGATGTCCAGTTGTCTGGCCAATATCTTGGGTGTGGTCCTCATAACTGTTGTGTATTCCTGACACATCAGTGGGATGATGTGGGGATTGAGGTCACTAACTAATGAGAAACAATTGAGTCCCGGACTTGTGATATTTCAGTCAATATATGTTAGGACATACAGTGTTACTCCATCAACTTTCTCAGCTTATATACTCACGTATTTTGGACATGTCCCTATTTTCATGCCATTGTCCCCCCACTTTGTCAGATTTGGTCCAGATTAATTGCACTAAGGGGTTCTGAGCATACCTTTCCACTGCCAGGATTTTCACAGAATGTCCAGATGTTTGGCCCATACATTTATTCTGTTCCACAATTTATTTGTATTTGTCTGATAAATCACTGTGATGATCCAAGGATTTATGTCAGTAAATATTTATTTATGTTATTTATTTATTTAAGTTTGATGACCGAGGAAGTCCACTGAGGCAAGAAGAGCCCATTTTCAGTGAAGGCCTGGGGAGAAAAGCTCTACAATAATTGCAAGTTACATTTCGCATGTTATAAAAGGACATAGTTCATAAAGCTAATTAAATATTTACAGATAAGCTCCACGATATTTGCAATTGGCTTGTCATAATGTTGCAAAAATGAAAAGACATAATTCAATACAGAAATTTCAACATTAACATAAAGTGAATATTTTTGTTAGAAACTCAATTGTAGGTTTAACATTTCAAAATATATAGCTACTAGCCATTAGTAGGTTAGGAAAACATGCATGGAGAGGGTAATAGTATATTTGAGATGGAGAGTATAATACAATCGATATTAGAGAGAAAATTAGTTTTTTAGTAGGGGAGGGATTGTTTTGGGTGGGATGAAGTAATAGTAGAGGTAGCTGAATGAGTCAGTGCAAAGTGGAGTGAGGGTGGGAGGGTTTTAAGTTGCAGCATGACAAGGGCATTCCCATTTGGAAGAAAGATGAGAAAGTAGCTGAGATTTGAAATTTGTATGGTTCGGTAGGTTGTGTAGGTGTGTGGGAGAGAGTTTCATTGTTAAGCTAAGGAGTGGGACAGCAGTAGATGGCCACGAGGTCATGCAGGTTTGTGGACCTGAAGGAGATTTTGGTTTTTGGATCTGAGTGAGCAGTTGGGAATGTAAGGTTTTAAGGAAGTAGCGACAGCTGGGCAGTTGGCAGGTTTAAAGATGAGCTTGTAAGCAATGATGACTGAGGTAGTTGGGTAGTTCAAGCCAGTTAAGGGTGAGGAGAGAGTGGCAGTGACGGGATGAGTTTTTTGAATTGATTGCAAATTTGGAGATCTTATGGTAGCAGGATTCAAGTTTGGACCAAAGGCCAAGAGGGATATTGGTGAAAAGAGTGGCACCATACATAAGGGAGGGGAGTAGGAAGGTGGATGCAAGAGTTTGATGGGTAGAGGGGCTAAGGAAGCAGTTGTGCCTGTAGAGGAGACCAAACTTTTGGTGGATTTTCTTCATTGTGGAGTGGATGTGGGTGCAGAATTTTAGTTCTTCCTCAATAATGATGCCAAGCAGCTTGGTGTTGGGAACAATTTCAAGGAGGGTGTTGTTTTCCCTCTGTATGGTGAATGTGGATTTGTCAATGGAGTTTTTGGTAGGGGAAAAAAACATAAGTTTGGTTTTATTTGCATTTAGTGCCAGATGGTTAGACTGCATCCATGTTTCTGTTTTGGAGAAGGCTAGTTGGGTTTTTGCTAGGAGCTTGGATGGGGAGAAGGTTGAGAAGATGATTGCTGAGTCATCTGCATACTGGATGATAGGTGAGCCTGGGATGGATTGGTGACAGTTGTTAATGCATAGGTTGAAGAGAAGAGGGCCAAGAACAGAACCTTGTGGGACACTTGTGGTGTGGGAAGGAAGGTGGAGGTTGAATTTTTCCATTGGACAGCTTGCTGGTGGTTGGACAAGCAGCTAGAAAACCAGTGATGGTGATGGGAGAGATGTGTAGGGTGAAGAGTTGGGATATATGTAGGGTGTGTGAGATGGTATCAAAGGCATGTGACAGATCTAGGAATAGTGTGGATGCAAACTTACCTGAGTCACGTTCGAGGTTTATGGTTTCAAGAAAGTAAAGAAGGGCAGTCATGGTGCTGTGGCCAGGGCTGAAGCCATGTTGGGTTGGGGAGAGGAGATTGTTTAGTGTTAGGTGTGCCTTGAGTTGTGCTTGTATTGTTTTCTCTAGTATTTTAGAAAGAGGGGAAAGGATGGCAATAGGCCTGAAGTTGGTGGTATCAGTAGTTTTGCCACCTTTGTGGAGGGGGATGATGTAAGTTTGGCACCAGATAGAAGGGATGTATGAGTCTTGCATGGATCAATTTATAAGAATAGAGATGGGATAGGCAATGCTATCTGCAGATTGTCTGAGGAAGGAGGGTGGAATGTTGTTTGGTGCATTGCGACAAGGTTTGGGTTTGAGGAGAAGTCTTTTTATAGTTCTTGTGGGAATGGGCTTGAGGCAGAAGAATGTGGAGGAAGGTTGATGATTGGGGTAGTGGTTGGGGCATGAGGGGGTGGTTGTGGAGGAGGAGGGTGGGAAGAAGGCTGATAGTTTAGCTATGCAGTCTATGAAGAATAAGTTGAACTGGCTGGCTGTTTCAAGGTTGGAGAAGTTGGGGTCTGGACAGGGGTATTCTTTGTTGCCAGGATGCAGCATGGATGAGATGGAGTTCCAGAATTTTTGGGGATTTGTTGACTGCAAGGACTGGAGTTTGAAGTAGTGGGTTTTGCAGTCTTTAATTATTAGTTTTTTTGCAGTTTCATAATTGCTTATACTCTAGGAGGGTGTTAGGGTTTTTATGTTTTTGATATTATTTCCATTTTTTGTCCCTTTGGTGCAAGGCTAGTTTAGTATCTTTTGATAACCATAGGCAGGGATTGGTTGTGATGTGTTTGGTTTGGGGGGGGCTTGCTGATTGAGAAGGGTTAGGAATGAGCGGCTAAAGTAGGAAATGGCATCATCTAGAGAAAGGGTTTTTAGAGGGGACTAGTCAGTATGCTTTAAGCATTCAGAGAATGTTAGAGGATTGAAAAAGGGGATGTTGCGGGTTTGGATGTTATGGTGTTGTTTATGCAGTGGAAATGGGAGATGGTCGGCGAAGGCTGGTAGGTGATTGCTGAGAGGATCAGGTAATGTTCCAGCTGTGGTGATAAGGTTTGGGTGAGTTGTTAGGATCCAGTCAATGATGGTACCAGAGGTACCATCTTTATTTGGTCTGGTTGGAGATTGAATTAGTTGAGAGAAGATGTACAGGTTGATTGTGTGGGACGGGGCTTCAGAGTTAATAGTATTCCAGTTGATGTTGGTATCACCCAATTTATAGGTTTCATTTTTTATATTGAAGGAGAGCCAGGACAGGATGTTTTCAAGAGTTTTGATATTATCACCAGGGGGAATATAGAGGGCAGTGAAACATATAGACTTGTAGTTGTTTATTTTTAGCAAACCTATTATAATTTCAGCATTGGCAAAGGCTGGTATTTTGTTGGAGTAGGGAATTATGGCATGGAAAGTTAGGTGGGGCAGAAATAATGCCATAACATTTCAGTTTCCATCTTCATATCCTTCAGTAATTGTCTGCTGAAATGCAGCCTGTTGCTGTAGCAAATGTCTTAATTTCTAACAGTGATATTTGAAATATGTCCATATATGTAGCAATTCCCCCCCATTTTACAGCCTTTGTACAAGTATATTGCACTAAGGTTGAGAGGCATGGTTCTGCGGTATGACTGCACTGTATGTTACACACACACACACACACACACACACACACACACACACACACACACACATATATATATATATATATATATATATATATATAAACTGTAAATATATTTATATTTTCCATCCTTTATATATTTATATATGTATATCTATATTATGTATGTACTTTTTCATATGTTTCAAAGACATGTATATGTATATGTATATATATATATATATATATATATATATATATATATATGTGTGTGTGTGTGTGTGTGTGTGTGTGTGTGTGTGTATGTGTATATGTCTATATACAACACATGAATGTTTCCACAGGGCTCTCTTCCTAATATTGTATGCCTCTATTGCATGATATGTTTGAAAAAGCAACATTAACTACTATAGCTTAGATGGTGTGGTGGTACATTTTTCTGACTATAGTGTACAAGGACTTATGTTTTTTTTTTATTACTGTTAAATGACCAGAATGAATGATATGTTTGGTAAAGCATTACATATTCTTGCAGCTCCAATGATGTAGTGGTGTATTGATGTGATTGTAGACCACAGCATCCTGGTTTCAAGACTTGGCAGGGCTGACTATTTGGTTGCTGGGCAGAACAAGGTCTGATGGATACAGAGTGATTAAGGCACTTTTAAGCAGTTGTAGGTGGGTTTGCTGTTTTAGCATAAAGCTAAGCAATGGTAATAGACAGTTAAGTCCTCTTAGCGTTACTTAGCACCACTTACTCCCACTTCCCCCGTGCTAATTTCTTTAAAAGAAAATAAAAAGGGTGATAGGAAAGTGGTGAAAAAAGAGGCACACAGAGGGAAGTACAGTATGAAAGGTAGCTAGGGATGTTCAGGACAAGTGTAGGAAAAGTCCATAGCTGTCCATCTCTTCTACAGCAACAGCTGTGAATTTCTACAGAATTTGGAGGTGAATTTTGTCATTCAAACCCCTGAGAGAGGTGTGCAGACAACAGTAATGTGTTGTCAAGCCAGTTGGACCACATTACATGTGTCCAGTGTTCAGGTGTGTGAAATGGAGAGCTATGTATGGAGTGTAATTTTTTGGGAGGAACAGTGCCCTTTTTTTCAGGTGAGAGTGGGATGTTATGGAAGGATAGTAGGTATATTTGGGGGGGTAAGTTGGGTAGGTAGACAGACAAGACAGACAAGACAGCAGAAAGGGGCAGTATATGACACATGTGGGGGTTAAACACCTTGGATGGGGTGAGAGGCTGGGAATCATAGGTTCATAGGTTCATAGGTTGATACTAGGCTAACTGCCCTAGGGCATTTACAAGCCTAGCCAGAGTGTGTTTGGCTTTCGCCACCCTTCTTAGATTAGTTGACTGTGCCTCTGTATAGTAGGTCACAGAAGATAGCCAATTTAAGGTTAGTTTACCGTGCCTCTGTCTAGCAGTGACACAGAAGAGATCCTAGAGGTAAATTTACAATCTCCCATCCAGACATCAAGATTCTTCTTGACGAAGGTCATTGAGGGGCTCTGTCTGACATGGATTGGGATTTTGTTCCAGAGTGAGGGGAGCCTCTGGGATATGAATCTGTCCCTCCAGCATGTTCTATTTATTTCTGTGCTGAGGTTTAAGTCACTGGAGCGTGTAGTTCTGATGGATTTGGATTTCTTGAGGTGGAGCATGTCCATTAACTCTGGGTTGGACATGGCTTTATACGTCAGGCACAGATCGCCTCTGAGTAGGTGGTAAGCAACTGAGAAGAGCTGAAGTTTCTTTAGCCTAACTGCGTAGGGCATCTTTTTGAGTCCCTTGATCCTCTTGGTGAGGTACTTTTGGGGTCTTTCTAGTTGTAGCAGGTGTCGGATAAGGTACATCCCAAATGGGGCATTGTATTCAATTATGGGCCTGATGAGTGATGAGTAGAGGGGCACAATGACCTCTCTTGATCTAGATGTGAACCCCTTCATGATAGGGTGGGCTATATAGAATGTCTTTCTAACCAATTTGGCAATGTGATTGTCAAAGGAGAGAATGCAATGTACTTGGGTCCCCAAATCCCAAATTACTTCTTCCATACTTAATGGATTGCCACCTATGTGGTAATTTGTGGGCACTTTGTTTTTCCCAAAGGGGATGACTATGCACTTTTTTGCATTTAGCTTTAGGCCATGGCTCTGGCACCAGTTATCCATCTCTGTGAGACCTTTTTGCAGGATACTTGTGTCAGGCAGCAAGTCGATTATGGCCCCCAGTTTGCATCATCTGCAAACTTTGTCAGCCATAGTACTCCTGTGTTAGCCTGTACCTCAGAGAAATAGGTCCCAGGACTGAGCCTTGTGGGACGCCACTTGTAACTGGTTTAGAGTCTGACATGGCACCTGCAATTCTGACCATGTGGGTTCTATCCCTAAGCCAGTTTGCAAACCATTGTGTGACATAGGGGTTGATATTTAAGCTGGTGAGCTTATTTATGATGTCCGAGTGGGGTATTGTGTCGAAGGCTCTTGCAAATGCCCATGAGCCCCCAAATGGATACAGTGGGACTGAGGGCCCCACCCATGGGCAGTCACCATTGCACCTTCATGTCTCCAAAGGTGACTGTGCTGAGAGCTGGACAGAAAGGCCAGGCTGACCCTCAAGATGAACCAGGCGGTCCTCAATCTGGCACAGTCTACCAAACTCCTTTTGGATGGCAATATGCACTAAACTCTGGACCTGGCTATGGGTGACGGTTTTCTGTCCACTCCCACTCCAAGGGGGACAGGCCCTGTCCCCTGAGGCAGTTTCACATGAAGGTGGTGCAGGAACAGTGGACAAGGAGGTCCCGTGTGGGGTCCCAGATGTGCTGGGTCCCAGTGCCATGGTCAGATGAGGCAGGACAGGTGGATCTGTTGGGATCTGCCTTCCCAGATGTGGTATGGTGTTGAGGGTTTACAAAATATGTTGGTTAGTCATGAACAACATATTTCAAGATTCATTATAACAGCATGCATGGGTGTTCCAATTGACCCCATAAAACAGATTTGAAGCAGTTGCATGGCAAACAGAACACATGCATATATGGAACCATAGTAGGCATTATAATGGCATGTAAGTTACATTGATAGCAACAGACGACCATTGATAGTATTTGAACAGGGAACATTAATAATCAAATGATTCAATATTTGTAGAACAATAGGACACATGTCCCAACAGTACATTTGCAAAAAAACATTTCTGTTGATTATGTGTATGAATTATTGGTGCAGATAAGGTGGGGGAGAGAGAGAGATGTAAATTAACAACTGGATAGGCTTCAATTGTTCACATCTGTACTGATCATTGCTCTACTCATCAGTATCCAGGTATGACCTCACTTTACATCTACCTATGGTCTGAGATTGGGCAGTAGAATGTTTGTACAGAGTGTATTACTAAAGCCTTCTTAAAGCAATACATACATTTCCTTACCTGGCAGACCTGTGGAGGAAATATCAGTTAACACTACCTGACTGTTTCTACACATATTCAGATATTCAAGGTTACATATGTGACACTGACAGGGGTGCCATGCACTCATGCTGTGTGTGAGTGCTACTGCCATACTCTGCCTGGATTGGCAGCGGTGACCACTAGCCATGACAGTGTGACACTTGCGGGACATTTATCTGAAGAAACCGCTTTGTGTATGTTCTTTTCTTGCTGTCATTTGCAGCCTTGGGGTTGGACAGTGAAAGTGTTGTGCACAGTGTATAAGTACAGCCTTCTTACAGCTAATGGAAACACTTCCTTATCTGGCAGGCATGTGGAGGAAATTTCTGTTAACACTACCTGACTATTTCTACACATATTCACATAATTCCAAGTACACAGGTGAACCCAAAAACGGCAGACTGCTCCTGTTCTTCAAATCTCTTCATTCACAAAGGTATGAGTGCTTTTGCAGGTTAAACTGCATCATCAGATGCAAACAAGAATAAAAAAGACTGCGTTAAATACTCTAATAAACAAATCAGGATACATTTCACTTAACACTAAAAGGGACACATTCCTAACAATACATAGCATTATGCACACTAATTAAAAACATATAAAATGAATAAAAATGAATAAAAACAATATATCTAATATGCGTATAAACTCATTTTAAAACAGTAGCTACACAGATACTCTATATAAAGTACTGCTACTTCATCTGCGTAAGCGCCTACTCTTTAGTTCAGGTTTAATGGGCACCCTGTCATTCAGCACATGCCCATAGCTGCTTCTGAGCCTGATTATCCATTTGGCTTCCAGTTGTTCAGTAGTATTTCTGATATCACCACATCTGGCACTCTCAAACACTCTTCCAATGGCTATAAATAAAAATGTGTGTGTCAAATCTGTCTCCAATACATGTTTAGAAAGGGCACTATTCTGACTGCCCTTACTAATAGGTTCATAGGTTCATAGGTTGATACTAGGCTATCAGCCCTAGGGCCTATACAAGCCTAGCCATAACAATTCCCTGGCTATTTCTTCCCACATTATTTACTTTCCTGGACCCCTGTCTAGCAGGGCGACTGACGTGATCCCTGGGGTGAATTTCCTTTCTCCCATCCAATCGTCAAGGTTCCTCTTGAAGAGGTCCAAAGAGGCACTCTGCTTGACATGTATGGGCAATCTATTCCAGAGTCTGGGGAGTCTCTGGGTCAGGAACCTATCCCTCCAGCATGTTTTGTTTATTGTGATGACAAGGTTTAGATCCCTGGAGCGTGTAGCTCTGAGGGATTGGGATTTCTTTAAGTGTAGCATGTCCAACAGCTCTGGGTTTGACATGGCCTTGTATGTTAAGCAGAGATCGCCTCTGAGTAGACGATATGCGACAGAGTATAGCTGGAGTTTTTTAAGGTGCTCAGCATAGGGCACCTGCTTTAGGCCTGTGATTCTTTTAGTGAGGTGTTTATGAGGCCTTTCCAGTTGTTGCAGATGTCTTGAGAGGTACATACCAAATGGGGCGTTGTATTCTATAATGGGTCTAATGAGGGATGAGTACAGTGGGACAATGACCTCCTTTTTTCTGGATGAAAAGCCCTTCGTGATGAGGTGTGCCACATAGAAGGATTTCCTGACTGTTGTGGCGATGTGGTTATCGAAGGTGAGATCACTGTCCACCTGTGTCCCTAAGTCTATCACACTTTCTGTGTTTAGTGTACTGCCACCTATATGGTAATTCATGAATACATGTTTTTTCCCAAAGGGGATAACTATACATTTCTTGGCATTGAGCTTGAGCCCATGGCTCTGGCACCAAGCATCTGTTTCTGTAAGGCCCTTTTGTAGATTATCCACATAATTTGGGGATTCAATAATGACTCCCAGTTTGCAGTCATCTGCAAACTTTGTTAGCCAGAGTCCCTTAGTGTTGACCTGTACTTCAGAGAAGTAGATGCCAAACAAGAGCGGCCCCAGGACTGAACCCTGAGGTACTCCACTTGTCACTTGTCTGGAGCTGGATTTGGAGTTGGCTACTTTTACAGTGTGGGTTCTATCAGTAAGCCATTTAGCAACCCATTGGTGATCTTGATGCATAGAACATTTCATATAGTTGATCTCCTGTTTTACAGCTCCACAATCTTTGTCAGAGGATCCTCAATTAATTCATGCTGTCAGAGCCACAGTTGCTGTGCAGAACCTGTACACATTTAGATTCATACTACCACATACCAAAGTAAACACAACAGTCTGGGGGTTTTAGTTTTATGTAGGGTACTGAAACTTTTTTTGATAGATATCCTGTGCATCACTATTACTCTGCTAACTTCTTATTTATTCATTACACATAGTACACATTTTAACCTATTGGGAGTACCGATTTCTATTTATTTGCCCTGAATACAGCAAGCTAGATTTGTACTCACCAGCCTCCCAGTGCAGCCTTAGCAACCTGCTGGCATGGACATCTATGTTTGCAGTTCTCTCATCTGCAGCTTACAGGAGATAAAGAAACATTTATACATACCTATTGATCACATACGCAGGCTGGACTTTGGTAAACTCTAATTGATACTGATACTTACACACTTCTGGGACATTTTGTGCCCATGAGTCTTGGGTCCACTAGTCCAAGAGCTCCCTCTTCCTATGCTTGAGGTCAGCGAAATGGTGCCGGACCTGCTCACCAGTTCAAGGGATGCCAGTAGCACTGGTGAAATCCTATGTGAGATGGTCCCAGGCCTCCACTTTGCATTGGGAGCCCTGGTACTGGCCCTGCAGCAGTCTCTCCTCATGGTCTTTCACTAGGAGTCCAACCATGACCCTGGTCTCCTGAATGCTCCAACGCTGCACCCAAAAGTGTGATCCCTCTCCTAGGACAGCCATAGTGCCTACAAATATGAGCTACAATTGGTTATGTCTGTATTCCCACCTGCGAGGTTTAAGTAGAGTCAAATCCATGCCCTTTGCCATCATAGGTTCATAGCAGTGAAGTCTTTGGGTGATGAATCTATGTGGGACCATGTTGAGTATGCTGAGCTAAGCTAAGCGATGTGCAAATCGGCTTAGCTAAGGTTAGCAGTGCTTAAAGGGTTAGATGTTGAGCACTGCTTGCCAATGCACAAATCTGCATAGCTGGGCTACTTATTGCTTAACATTTACATTTAAGCAATGCTTACACCACCTTATCATAGCTGAGCACTACTTAGCATTGCTCAGATTTCATTTTATAGAGTATCAGGTTTGTGGGGTTGATTCATCATTACTGACATATTATAATTTTATGTTTACCTTCCATGACATCCCCCATGTGCTTTCATTACATTATATTTTTGTGTGACTATACTGTATGGGGCATTTGTGTTTCTATGGGGGTTTCACATCTTTTCAAGGCTGACACCTCACTTTTGAACCTGCTACACTACCCCGGTTTACAAAAGACAGTTGCTACATAATTTAAGTTAACAAAAATAATTTTAACACTACTTTCCCAAAGAAAAATAAGTTGCCTGGCTTGGTACTCAAACCACAAATGTCAACATATAAAGCCAGAACGCTAACCACTACACTAGCTTAGCTTGAAAATTTCACATGTATATTTGCATTTATCTCCTATGGAATGTTTAAGCTATGGTAAGCGGAGGGCCATAACACACACACACCTGCTTAGCTACGCTTAAACATTTCTTAGCCTAAAAAAAGTATATATTATTATATAATTATGTTATATAAGTGAGTCTTGTGGTGTTCCGACAACTCATCGAGGACTACAATCATGAAATAATGGCATTCATTTGGCTTTCAGGCTTCTATCTTTCAGGGACTCCTGCTAATACATATACTATTTTCTATCAACTTTCTAAGTGTGTGAGGGCAATTTTTCAGACGTGTCCCTATTTTATTATTTATTCCCCCCCATTATTTGTGCCTTTGTCAACATGCACTGCTGTAAGGGAATATTGGTATACATTTGCTTTCATACTTCTATCCTTCAGTAATTCATGTTTTCTATCATTTGTTTTTAAGTTTAATGGGCAATATGTTTGTTGTGTCCCTTTTAAGGGATTATTTGTGCATTTGCACACATTTCCTGCTATAACAGGTTGCAGAGATGCCGTACGGCACTTTGGCAATGCAGGGAGTGTGTCACAGAACCTGTCACACACCCCCTGCATTGCTTTATTGTTGATGATGTTTATTTCAGTGTCTGAGGACACTGAAATGATCATGATTTCATTTCAGTGTCAGTAGACACTGAAATACTTGCATAATATTAGAGTAACTCTCTAATATTATGCCAGATCAATTTAGAAAGTGCTGTAGGCACTTTCTGAGTGCAAGGGGCATGTTCAGTGTCTGTGCACTACTTGGGCATTCCCCCTGCACTCGTTCATGGCTTGTGTTCATATAGGTAGTACAGCAGCATGCCTTCATGAAAATGCAAGGAGCGCTGCTGTGCTATACGTACAAGAACTACTCCATGCAATAATAATTTTATTCTTGCATGGAATAAATTCCATGCAATAATAGTTTTATTCTTGCATGGAATTTATTGAATCCTGGGGACTGTGTATAATTTTACTAATTGTTCATATTTTTGCTTATGTTTTTGTTTTGTTTTTATTTACTTGTATTTTATTAGAGCTTTTCTCCCTGGGCCTTCACTGAAAATGGGCTATTCAGGCCCCATTGACTATCCCAGTAAACAAATACCAATAAATAGGTAAACAAATAAACATTAAACAATGAGTGTATGCAAGTCATTGTTAAAATCTTCTATAACTTAATGCCAGAAAGTTTTAAAACATATGTTTACTAGTAATAGTATTCCTGAAAATGTACGGGAAATCAAAATGAGAGAATTCTGCTTCAGAAAGTAGGGCTACATATAAAACTAAAAGTGCTTTTAATCACATGATGTTAACTTACCTACTTTTTTCCCCTTACTGGTCCTGTATTAGACGGCTTATGTGAACATAAAGCTAATTAAAAATACAATGAAGGAATATAAAAATGCAGTGTCTAACTGTTAATAAAGGCTATTATGGTCTAGTTTTCTAAGTTCAAGTACAGATTTGATGGAGCAGTTTGTGTTCAGTCTTGGGTGCCAGTAAGCTTTTAGATGAATTTGCCACTCTAGTTCATTTTTCTCAAGTATAACTTTGATGTTTCCTTCAAGTGGGCCATTTATTACTTTCTCTGCTATGTGGAACACAAACTTTCTGCATTGTAGAGCATGTCTGGTTAGTGGATTATTAAGATCTTTTAGTTGGGTGTCTGATGTGCTTAGCAACCCTTACTTTTAGGGCATTAATAGTCTTGCCTCAGCAGAATGCCCTACATGCTGTGCAGCTGGCCCTGTAAACTACAAACTTGCTTTTTTAGTTATTTCTGTGCTGTAATATCTCATTTTGAGTTCAAACAATAAAAAACTGTTTCTCTTACTCGTAAGGTTGGAGCATCTTCATCTTGGAGGAATGCAGGAAAAAGTACCAGCATTTGATTCTGTAGTTTGCAAAGCATGTCCGTATACCTAGCTCCTAATATTTTTCCCATTATGATAGATGAAAGGCCCTGAGTCAAGTATCTTATTAATGGAATGGTTTCCATAGATGATGCTCCAGTTTTCTCAGATAAACATTTTATTTCTGTTAAAATGTGAGAATTATACTTCTTTTATGTTTCCCTCTTCAGTTATCATTTTGTGAGCTCATTATATTAATTTGTTCACTTTGTTGTGGACTGAATAGAGACAATTCATTGCTCTGTTTCATGGTTAAAATGGAAATGAATATATATTCTTTCAGGTTCTCACTGTACCCTTTTTCAAGAAAGTCACTTTGTAAGTTGTCCAGGTTATACAGAAATCACATAATTACTTTAGAAACATGATCTATTACCATCCCTTGTGATTTTATAATATTTCTCTTTGTGATTTTGGGGTGCATACTGTTTGCATGTAGCAGCAGGTTAACTGGTGTGGGTTTTCTAAACAGGTCATTATTTAACACTGTAGAAGATTCTTCTTGTAAATGGTGAGATCTAGATGTTCTACCTTTTCAAAGCTGTGGTGGTTAGTGAAATGCAGTAAGTCTGTTGGTTTTTTGATGTAGTCAAAGAATTCCTTAAGGTTTTCCACTGGGCTGATCCATGAGATGAATAATTCATCAATAAAATGATAACAGTAGTTCATATATGGGAAATACTCAGAGGTGTAGATGGTATTTCCTTCCCACTAAGCTAAGGATATGCTTGCTAGGCCCCCATGGCTATTCCCCTGGTTAGTGTGTACCATCTGTAGGTAAAAATGAAAAAAGTTGTTTTTAAGTACTGTGACCAGAAGCTCAACTAATGCATGTATTTCCCTGGGGTTTGTGAAAGTTCTTGTGCACATAAATTGTTTGACTCCCTCAATGCAGTACTCATTTAGAAGGATTGAGTAAAGCACTTCCACATTAATAGTGACATGTACCATGTCTGTCTTGATCATAATTTCTCTAACCTTTTTCAGAATGTCAAAAGTGTCCAAGATGTATGATGGAGTATTTCTGGCAATTTCCCTTATTTTACATTCCAAATAAATCAATAGGTGCTCAGTGGCAGGTACTCCCCCTGCAACCATTAGACAATATGAGAGAGTCACAAGGTTTTTCTGCCAAACAAACTTGGGTATCCTCAGATTAGTCACTGTAAGAAAATTAACTAAATCATCGAGTAGATTACCTGAGATCAGAGCAGCTATTTTTGTGTTCACCATTTTGTAGGCTTGGATGAAATGTTCAATGTCTACCTTTTGGTAGAAGTTCTGTTTTCCCAACATCTTCTCAATTTTCTGCTTGTAGGAATCAGCATCTGTGATAAAGATGCCCCATCTTTGTCTACCTTCATCAGTCTCCTCCTTTTATTGGTGCTAAGACTTTTTAGTGTTTCCAGTTCATTCTGGGACACGTTATAAAACATTCTCTTGAAGAGCTTGGTAAGAATTCTGTGAATGCTCTCCTCATATTTCTCCTCATATGCCCATACAGTTGGATGGGTAGGTGGGCAAAATGTACTTGGTTTCTTCCATTTAGACTCATGATTGATAATTTAATTCCTCATTTCTTGATCATAGTCTTGTATGACACATCCAAATCTCATTCTGCTTCCTGAAAAAAAAAAAGATTTTCAAGCTCAGCTTCCTGTAAACAACTTAATGTTAATAATGATGTTAACCAAGTTGATTCTGCTATGGGGTATAAATGTCAGCCTTTTTCTAACACTTTTATTTCATTTTTAGTCAATCAAATCTTGAACTGGTTCCATATTTTGATTTTCTGTGGGTTACTGGGGGACTGGATTGGGTTCTCCGAGGTATCCATCAATGAGACGGTGCTGTACTTCTGGATAATAATACTCAGGTCCCTTTGTTATCTTGTCCAGGTTTCCTCATCACTTTGGGACAAGGTGTTTTGACAGTAGGATTTCACCGTCTCTTCTTGTTGTCTGGGTGTCTGTTGTATGAATCAGACCTGTGATAATCTCCTTACTTCTCTTTTTTGTGGAGTTTTGTCAGGAATGGTTGCTCTGGAAGCCAAAGGATTGGTCACTCTTGTTCTCGGAGTTAGCATTTCTAACAAGAGTAGTACCAGTAGTTTGGTTATCATTCCCAATAGCATAGGTGTTGTTTAATGCTCGGTCATGGCAGTATTTAGATATTCTAAAGGGGCCGAGATTTCCAAGTCTCACAGGTTTTCTATAAAAGTCTGTTTGTGTCTTTTTTACATCTTTGCCATCCTACCATAGTCCTTTTTATCTATTGTAAGTTTCTTAATTTTTTTTAGTGTAAATTTCAAACTTGGAGGCATTCTCTTTAATTTAAGATCAACCAAAGAAAAGCCATCCTGGTGTGTGTATGATTTTTCTTCCAGTTCTACTAAAGCTTCTTCTGTAATTGCTTGTCATATCTTGTTGCTATCAAGCATGATTTCAACAAGTTTAAGCCCAGATTCATCCAGTGTGTTATTCCATTTATTGATAAGATCAGGATTAACATTATTTCAGATTGGTTTTCTGTATACCTTTAGTCCCCTGGTTGCAAACTTGTTATCTAAGTTTGCATTTAAGTAGATTTCCTCCCACTGCAGGTTCTTTCCTGAGGTCAAAATGGTTGCTTCCATTAACCTGAATGACTTGAGGATTACAATTATAGCACTTTCCAGTACTCCAGAGTGAAGATAGTGTCTTTAAGCCCTGACCTAGGTCCCAATGGGACTTCATGTACATATGTTGCCATGGTTCTTAAAGTTAGTTTACCTTAATTAGCATGTGTTGGTTTTGTTCTAGTAGAAGTACTGGTATGTCAAGCTTTGCCAAGATGATGTAGTATAGTTGTAACCATATGCTTTGCCTCCAAACATTGAAAACTGACCTGCCTTCCTAGCAAGCAGACAGGACCAACATAAAGAAAAGCATGGATCAGTGTAATAAGGCAAAATAGTTTTACAGCCTTATGGGGGTAAGATGTCCTCCGCTGATAAGAAAAAACAATAGACCGCAGAGAAAATTGTTACTTGTGAACAACAAAACTGTTAGCTGAGTCCCAAAAAATCATGAAAAAAAGAATCATGCACTGTATTCAATCTCAGTTGAGACTTCATGGTAACAAAGTCCTTATAACTTGTTTAAAAGTCAAAACTTCTTTATTAAAAATCAAATTGATGAGTACTTTCACCCTTAAAAGAGCTTCATCAGATCTAACTCCAGATAGTGTGACATGCAGTATTTACCTGCTTTAGCACAGAGATCATTGTCATTTCACTTGAAGTGGAGTCATAAATGCATGTCATAGGCTGTTCATTCAAGCTACAGTAGGAAAAGTCTCATCTTTTGTACCTGTTCTTCATATGGATGGAAAACCCAGGAACAATGTCAGCTTGGGGCTGAAAGCTAGAGGTCAAGGAACAGATACAGACAGAGTATTAGCTGGCAAAGAAGTTAACCAGAGAGAGGTTAGCAGGAGACCGAATTTAGAAGCCAAACAAAATACTGACCTAGAAATAGAGAGGAGAGACTGGTGCTTGAAAACTAACAAGCATGAGCTCCACAGTCCTACTGAAAAGAATTATGACTGAATGAACTTGGAGTCCTCCTATTAATAATGGACTTTCACACAAGATCTAGATCAGGCTGTTGCAATCTTATATAAAAAAAAAAAAAAAAGATGTGCCTAGTTTATTTTGTGAAGTTAAATGCAAGAAGCAATAATTAGGTCTGAGCCCTAAATACCAAGTACCTCTTATGTTACTTTCGATTGTATTCCCGAAAGCCTATTTGAATCTTCTTTTGGCTTTTCCCGGGTAGGGGTCATCACGTGGATCACCTGTCCAGTCATGATTGGCAGTGGAGTTTTACAGTGTCAAGTTGCCAGCCCAACACCTAACCTTCCACAGAAGGCACACACAATCACTCACACCTAGGGCCAATTTAGAGTGTCCAATCCACCTACAGCATTTGCTATCTTTGGGATGCGGGAGGCAACCAGAGCACCCGGAGGAAACCCATGTGACCACAGGGAGGACATGCAAACTCTGCACAGAAGGCACCCCAGACAAGGATTGAACCAGAGAGCCTCTTGCTGTGAGGCAGCAACGCTAACCGCTGCACCACCACGGCTGCCCAGAAAAGCCTATTTTAATATATAATATAAAGCAGTTGTAACACTAGCATTTCTGAAATGCAGATGCATTTAATTGCAAAGTCACCTTGCTAGTTGAGCTGATTTCCTCAAAATCTAGATAGAAATGGCATTGTATTATCACAGTGGTGGAGTACATGGGCAACAATTTGATCCTATATTATTGAGAAATGTGCTTCTGACTTAATGGGAATCTATCAACAGTAAACTTCAGTGCATGTATCAGAGGGGTTGGGAAGCAATCTTTCTAACTGAATGAGTTCCTAAATGAGGCATGTTTCAATGAAGTGTCATAAAATATAGCTAATAGCTGTTCAGCCAACTTTGAACATAATGCAAGCTTAATCAATGCCAGTTATGTTGTGCTGAACAGTGTCACTAAGCTTCTCTCTTACATACCCAAAGCAGAGCTAGAAACACAAGTTGGACTATAAGAGTAAAGTAAGTTAAGTAATTATATCGCCATTTTGAAAATAATTGCATGGGGAACAATGATGAAGTAACAATTGCAGCAGAATGCTTTGAAGAAGTCCATCTGTGCTGTATAAAGTAGCTTCTGTTCAATACACTTATGTGTATCTAATACTAAAAGGAACTTGTGGATAAAGTAATAATTTCTAATGCCCAAGATATGTTGAATGATCTAGTTTTTCTTACTGGAAAAAATGTATAGCAGTATTCTTTGTGATGGCAATACACAGCAAGGCTGTGTATCCAGAAGCATTAATTTAATGTATAGGAAATAGTTTTACAGTTGAATTTTTTTTTTTTTTTTTTTTGCAGAATATTTTTCTGCCTTAACTGAATACAGCTAAGATAGAAATATTCACAACAACAGGGCAACAGAAAAAATAAAGTCGCAGGGTGAACAATAATGAACAGTAGAAAATTGACAATATTTATTTATCTATTTATTTATTCGTACTTTGTTAAATTCAGCAATGGTAGCATACATTTAAAAATAACATTTGAATGAATATTATAAAATACTAAATACTAATTTAAATAGTAGATAGACATGCTATTTTCAGACAAATAGCAATTGACAGTGGGAACAAAATCACCAGAAACGTAAGCTTATGTTCTCCAAAAGCAAAACTGTCAGCACCCCTTTCATCCAAGAAGAATTACCTGATCTCATTCTGAGACAGTTGACAAACTAAGTATCTTGGAGCAGAAATTAATGTAAGCACTGCTTATAACTGGTAAAGGCATATCAATCTCATCAGAGGTCCTATTCTTAGGTGCTACCCATTGCTTTAACATCCTGATCTGGATGAAGCACATTAGTAAGCCCCATGATGATAACTTATACAGGGTTTTTCACACAGTGGTTACAAAACCACTTAGAGATGCTGCTAGTTGGACAATCCAGTGCAATATGTTGTAAGTATTAGTCAAAGCAAAAAAAAAAAAAAAGACCTGTTTCCATATTTGATAGACCATAACCCTTTTAATTTCACATACCTGTTGCCGGTGTAGGAAAACATTTGCATATGCCCAACATTTGCACCTATAGTCTGGAATGCTACCAAGAGAAGCCCATTTGGAGGGAATGCAACATATTTTACCAAATCAATGGTTGTGGATTAAGTAGCTATCCATGTAAAACATAACTATTTTCTCAAACAAATGTGGTTGTTTCCTGTGCCTACCTTAAGGGATGCTGCATAGTTATCATCCTGCACTGTAACCAGTTTCAACACTATCCCTTCAAGAACATTCTTAGCCTTATGAACTTAAGGCTAATTAGGAGTTTGCAAATCAATAAAACCCTAACAGACCTGTTACCTTGTTAAAAGATGCATTCACTCCCACCTTAGTTCTAATGATTAAGAAAGGCTTACAGACTCTAGATTTAAGATAATATCAGAAAAGGGCACAATACAGTCTACAATAACTCTAGAATTCTTTAGGTACTGTGTTCCACATAGCAGATAAAGCCTCATTCACCAAATCCATGGTATGGAGCATTATCCATCCCTGTGATAGATTTAGCTTTCCAATTCCATTTGACTAGCTGTCTCCCCATCTTCTATGAAAAAAGGACAGCTACAAATCAGAATAGCCATTCCCCAAATTTCATTATGAGGCAAAGTCCAATACAGAGATATGCATTTCAGGAGCTGTTCATATTGTGCCAGCCTCAGAAATCTTAGAAAGGCTTTCATAAACCATCCTATTACCCATTATGAGTCAATTCCTTGGATTACAACAAAGGATGCCTGTATAAAGGAGTTGTCAAGTTATACATAAAGCAATGTGGTAAAGTAAATGCAAAATAATACGTCCTTCAATGTGGGACATCAAACCCTAATTCCTCTGTAGTGGAGTGTCAGATGAGTGATTTGAATATTTTTTTTTTTCCTCTGCCAGTTGAAATGATCCAGAAAGCTAAAGAGCTTCCTAAGTCATCTATAACCCAGAGGAACTGGAATATGGTAGGAAACATAAAATAACAAGGAGAGAAACAAACATTTTAAAGAATGACTATTCTACACAAGAATAGTCTAAGTGTTGATCAGAAGTAGGTCCAAACATAATATACTTGCAACCAATTATAAAATAAATTCAACTCAGTCTTCCTGTGAAGGACTCAATGTATCACTATGCTCAAATGTTTGGGAGGTCCCAACATTAATAGATGTATAATTTAGAGGACTTAACTTTGAAGGTTATAGTAGCTGAATTTGTCAAAAATAGTAATGACGTATCTCTGTTCAGGAAAGACCTAGAGAATTTATTAAATTCCATGAAAAACAGCTATGTATATTTAAACAAACAGGGACATTGCACATTCAGTACTGGGTATGTATAGCGCAATCACTGGCAAAAAGAAAGAAAGAAAGAAAGAGTTTAGCTAACTATATTAAATAAAGTACATCTCTTGTAGAGTTCTTTACCAAATTTAGCTACATGTTTTGGGGCTCAGTAGCTAGACAAAATAGAGCTGAGGATAAGAAACACCTCTGCTCAGTACCTCAATATAGCCAAAAGGTCTGCAAAAGAAATTAATTAGTTAATACTCTAGTAAATGGGTAAGCATACAATGTACAAAAAGACCCTTACAAACTCAGTTGATAATTGCATATAATCCATGACCTTCCACAAGTATTTTAGGACATCGTATCAATGGTTTCATTTTTTCAATGTCAGCATAAATAGCTGCTACTGGATAAGGTGCATTGTGTGTGTATATATAGATATGTATATATATATATATATATATATATATATATATATATATATATATATATATATATATATATATATATATATATATATATATATGTGTGTGTGTGTGTGTGTGTGTGTGTGTGTGCTGCTCAACGTCTTTCCACATAATGTCCAACCACATTTACATCCATACTGTACTAAGCAGACGTAAATGTGATTGACTGTTATACAGATGGGCATTAAGCAAAACATAATACAAAGTATAGGGTGTTCACTTAATGTCCACACTGTTTAACATTCTATGGGATTAAGCCTATCCTGGACATTAAGTGTATATATATATATATATATATATATATATATATATAGTTCTCAAATGATCAGAACTAGATCTTTCTTTGACAAACCCAACCTGCATAGTTGACACAAAAAGGAGCAGGCTCTCAACCTATCTGTCTCCTATGATGCATGTATACATACTGATATCAAAGAAGTAATATAATACTGAACCTTACAACAATCCCTATCAGGTGTGTGGAAGACAGATGAATATAACCCTGTTCCTGAGCAAAGCCTTGATAGAGGCATTATAAGGGGAGTTTAAAGTCATCAGCAAGGAGCTTATATGCTGCATTCAGACCATCTGATGCTGAAGCCTTCCATACAGGGACCAGCTTAATTGCTTGAAAATCTTCAGCTAGACTAAAGGACCTTGCCAAACATACTTGAAAATTGAATAATGTGATAAGCTTAGAAATGAGGAATAAATCTTCTATATGTTTTAACCTCAGGTCAGTAGGTAGAACATTATATGAACACTGATAATAACCTTGCACAGTGGAGTGAATATCAAAGGATTTGTTAATAGGGTGCATCCACCTCATGATCTAACAGCCACTATAGCCTGATATGCCTTTCCTTTTATTTATTTATTTATTTATTTATTTATTTTTATTTTACATTTGTCCGGGCTAATCTAACTGGATATATGTCCATTTTCAGTAGAGGCCTGGGGAGAAAAGCTCCAGGACAATAACAGATGAAAAAGTAAAATTGTGTAGAATAAAATAAAGTTTACATAGAAAAAAATACCGATATACATTTTACTACACACTGGTAAGTAATTATTTACAAAAATATAAAACACACTGGTAAATAACTAATTACAAAAATATAGAAGACAATGGTTAAAATACTATTTACAAAAATATAAAATACGACACCCTTGCTTAAACTGTACATCTATACATCTTATGCCCTAAGGCCTGGGCACAGGAGACCATTTTTTCTAAATACAACTGGTCAAGGAGATTTATTCAACAATTTTAACATGTCTTGCACTTGTCTGCATGTCTTTAGTAGATCCTTGTTCCTGAAATGAGAAAGAGTTTATTTTTTCACCTACATTAGATCAGTGGCTGTGTGAACTTAATAATGAACAGTAAATTTTACCAGTTTTTTTTTCAGCTATTGCTATTATTATAAAAGGTTATCTTTTGTTATCCATCTTAGTTAGTTATTAAATTACTTTTGCCTCTTCCTAACCATCATTATGCCTAATGGGAAAACAGACAGCTGTAAATAAAACAATGTTCAAAACATAAAGGCTTCTGTTAATTTTCATAATAAAATTATTTTGTTGAACAGTTATAACGTTTCTGGTGTACATTTAATTGCAAGACATCATAATTTTAAACAACACAGCAATTCTAAGCTATAATACTAGGGTATATAATAAAATTGCTTCATATAAATTAAATTATCCTCAAGTGTCAGAATGAACTATCACCTTGATGAAATAATATAGAACTCTCTTAGGAGATCTGATGAACAGGTAAGGAGATCTGATGAACAGGTAAATGTAATTAATTTAGTCATGTCCATAATAAGTGAATAACTTTGGGACTAGAAAGTGCCTCTTATGATCACAATTTCTTCAGCGTAATTTTTGGCCATTTCTTCTAGTTTGAGCAATTTTTTTCTACCCTATAGTCAGAAGGATATAAAAATGGATAACAAAACTAAATCTGCCATGCCCTTGGTCTGACACATTGACATCTATGAATCACTATCAGGTTTGCTTGTTGCAGGTACCTATAAACACAGTTTTTCTCAATGTTCTCCTAATGTTGATGATAGCAGCTGGTGTCAGTGACACACTGGTGCACACAGGCTGCAGACTTCAGGAACAGAAAATGAAGGCATTTACCACGGGAGGCGATATCATCATTGGTGAAATTAATCCCCTTCATTTACCATTTATATATCCTGAAATCAAATTCACGGAGTTCCCAGAACTGCAGCTCTGTTCAGAGTAAGAATCTGATTTTTTCATCAGTTTTAAGTAAATTATTAATTTAGAATTATATCTAATTTAAAGAATTTGTAACTTCAGATTTTCCAGAAGCATAAGTTTGATATAATTGATATGCAAATATATTCTTCTTCTTCTTCTTCTTTCAGCTTTATCCCGGTTAGGGGTCGCCACAGCGGATCACCTGTCCGCACATTGAATGGCAGTGGAGTTTTACGGTGTCGAGTTGCCAGCCCGGCACCCAACCTTCCACAGAAGGCACACTCACACGCACACCTAGGGCCAATTTAGAGTGTCCAATCCACCTTCAGCATGTCTTTGGGATGTGGGAGGAAACCGGAGCACCCGGAGGAAACCCACGCGACCACAGGGAGGACATGCAGACTCCGCACAGAAGGCACCCCAGCTGAGGATCGAACCGGAGAATCTCTTGCTGTGAGGCAGCAATGCTAACCACTGCACCACCGTGGCCGCCCTGATATGCAAATATATTAATAGTTAAAAATGGATTCCCCATAGAGATGCTTTATTGGTCTTTGCATTTTATGAATGACAAGAATGACACTTTTATTGCTGTTAGTTCCACTCTGCTAGAATATATACTGGACTGTTTCTTACATTTTTCATATTCTGATGAAGCCTTATTATGAATAATGGATGAAAGCTCTCAACATATAATGTGTGTTTCTCTCATTCCTCAACCTAAGTTATGGAAGTTTGTTCTGTAGTATATTATTAGTTATATTGGTGAATACACAACCAGGGTTCAATTTCTCTCCTCTTTTCTCATTTCAGAATCATATCTGACATAAATCCCTCTAACATTTAGGTTCATAGGTTCATAGATTAGTACTAGGCTAACTGCCCTTGCGAGCCATTTTAGGCCTAGCCAATTATCCCTTGTGAGACTCAAACCCTGCACCTTGTGTTTGTAAGGCAAACACCTAAACCATTAGGCCACCCTCCCTATGAGCACCAAAAGGTTAAGCAGGACATGGAGCAATTCCTCTGAGAGATTGATAAATCATAGGTTCATAGTTTAGTACTAAGCTAACTGCCCTTGTGAGCCATTTTAAGCCTCGCCAATTATCACTTGTGAGACTCAAACCTGGCACCCTGTGTTTGTAAGGCAAACACCTTAGCCATTAAACCACCCTCCCAACAAGATAATTTCAAGTATTGAGTACCTTTATAGGTTCATAGGTTCGTAGATTAGTACTAGGCTAATTGCCCTTGCAAGTCATTTTAAGCCTAGCCATTTATCCCCTTTGAGATTCAAACCCTGTACCTTGTGTTTGTAAGGCAAACACCTTAACCATTAGGCATCTCATATTTAAAAACAATCCCCACCTTACTTGGCTATAGAAATGTCATGTACCACTTTACAGTCCAGATTAATTACTATATAATTGTATAGATTAAAAAAAATCTATGCCTATATGAGTTACTTTTTCTGGAATATGTTTGGTCCCTGAATAAAAAAGAGCTGCATATTTAAAATGGTAAAACACACTGTCTGGATATTTTTCTGGGTATTATATTTTAATACTCACATACAATATGTCCTTAGATTGCATTTCTAAATTCAAAGCCAATGGAGTATTTGACCTAAAGATCACAATTTTAATGTCATTTGTACCACATTAAAAAATAATAAATAAATAAAATACTGCTGTGTAGGAATGTGTAGGTTTCTGGACCTGATATTATATCAGTACTTCATCCTTAATGCTTTTGTTTTTGATAGCTGCCATATTACTAGACTAAAAATTATGGAGATTACAGTTTGTTAATTCCTAATTGCTATTTACTTCTATAGCTGCAATGTTTTAGGTAACTTCTCTAAAAACTTGAAGCCAAGTGATGGTTAATAGGGAAAAGACGCTAGTAATTAGCCATGAAATATTACCAAAAGGCCCATGTTATCATCGGAAAATAAATAAACCAATATAATCAGAAAAATGCCATAGTAATAAATGTGTTTAGAATGACAGGAACATGGCTAGCTTGGTGGTAAAATCTGTTTTTTCAAAGCTCTAGGGTCTGTAGTTCAGTTTTGACTTCTGGTCATTCTCTGTTTGAAGCTTGCATGTCCTTCCCCTCCCTGTGTGTGTGTGTGTGTGTGTGTGTGTGTGTGTGTGTGTGTGTGTGTGTGTGTGTGTGTGTGTGTGTGTGTGTGTGTGTGTGTGTGTGTGTGTGTGTGTGTGTGTGTGTGTGTGTGTGTGTGTGTGTGTGTGTGTGTGTGTGTGTGTGTGTGTGTGTGTGTGTGTGTGTGTGTGTGTGTGTGTGTGAGTATGCTAGTATCTTTCAACTGTATAGCATTTATTCTTTACCATATTGCCAGGACTCTTACTGCAAAAGTTTGAGAACTAGTACACTTACTAAGTTAACAAATAAATTAATAATAAAAAAATATAATTTCTTTATTTTTAACCCATGAATTAGATTGCATTCAAATCTGCAACCTTAAACCTGACATTTTGACTATATAAGACTATATAAAAATGTCTTCCATCAATAAAAGATCAATTGCTGAAGCACACATCCTGGATTTTATGAAATAACATAATATATATTTATTTTGAATTTAAAATTGCAAATCATTATTATTAACTTAAACTATTTAAATATTGTTTTATATTTCCTTAAACTGCTAACAACAGTATCTTCTAAAATGATAATTTTATCATTCATTTTGTGCTCTTAATAAACTGTAAAGCATAATCCTGGTTTGACTTACATTCTGTGCATCATTAGTGCAACCATTCATACTCAGTTTATGTTTTTCTGTTGAGAAAAGTACTAACCTAGGTCATGCCATGTAGTTTGTTAAATGTAAATTGT
Organism: Protopterus annectens; assembly: GCF_019279795.1. Lineage (NCBI taxonomy): Eukaryota > Metazoa > Chordata > Ceratodontiformes > Protopteridae > Protopterus > Protopterus annectens. The sequence goes on along the minus strand of NC_056734.1, from coordinate 650,697,342 downwards.
CTGTATATGAGAAACATCGTCTTCCATTTCATATTGCTTATTTAATAATTTGATCCAGTCCTCATAAAAAGGGATTGATAAACTTCCACTTTCTTATATGGATTTAGTGGATGTTATTAATTATAAGAGTGTTTTTTAGACGTGCATCTTTTGGCAGGAAATGTTCAGTGTATAAAAGTAGATCCATGCTAACTTTGAAATTATCATGATCTAGTGCTTGGCAAGACTTTTATTTTATTCTTGAAAGGTAGTAGGAATGGCTGGCTATATTTTATACATTTGTGATCAGCCGTAATGCTATGACCATTCCCACCTTAGTCTGATATTAGCTACACACACAGATGTAGTTAAATGATTAATTCAGATTTTCTGACAAAAGTTTCTGGACAAGATACTTGAATACTCTGGCTCATATTATAAAGATGCAATGCATGAGCTAAACACGATAAATGCAAAGTAATAGTAGGACCTTGAATGTGTAGATGCCAATTAGCACCTGGCAAAATTTTGCTTTTTGCTAGAATATTTAAGAGACGGAAATTATAACTTACTGAGATATACAAATCATTTCTATTCCTTGTTGTCAGAACTTGTCAGAGATTTAGAATGCATAGGTAAGCTTACAAAGGCCCTGGGGCCATTAGCCTAGTAAACAACTATGAAACTATGAACCTATAATATCAATAAAATAAAAATATGACTGTGATATTTACTGGGTTTGTTAGTCAGAAGACATCATGCAAACACATCTGTTGCAAGACGAATGCAAAAATAAATAAATAAATAAAGCAACCTAGTATCTATGGACATACTACTGGTCCTTAGCAGTATAGGAATAGGTTTCTTAAATGCAATAAATTGTGTCATAAAACTGTCAGAAAATATGGGTTTTGTTTAGCTACAGATTAACTTAGTTGGGGAGGTGTGGTATGCAGGCACATACATGCATACTTTTATTTTCATGTATTGTGTGTCTTTCAGAGATGTTAGCAAATGACTGCTATTATATTTCCTACAACATTCAGAATTGTGGAATGATGTGAAGATAATTTGCATGGTCTAGAATCCAGCAATACTAGTATAAAATATCTGCCTAGGGTGGCACTCTGCACACACTGACAGAGCAAAAATTAAGTAGAAGTGCAAAATTACATACATTAAATTTACTAGACTACAAGCAAATAATAAAATATATCCAGAGCCTTCAGCTGGCATAATTTTATTTAACTACACAATCTTCAATCATTTTGTTTTAAATGTTCCTGTATTATTGAAACTATTTGATTATTCTTTTTAGGAATTGAATGGATTAGTGTTAGCCACAAACAACTCATGCTCTAAGCTACATTGGACCAATTAGCATTACAAATACTCTTCCTCTGCAAATGTCTAGTGAGGTTTTGCTTAGATTTTATTGCAAGCTAAGTGCATCAGAAGCTGGAGACCAATGCTAAAAAGCCTTTAATATGTAATACAGTCATTTTAGAACATTTGTCACTTACCCTTTCTGTACTGAATCTTTGTGTACATGCCAATACACACACACACACACACACACACACACACACACACACACACACACACACACACACACACACACATATATATAGAGAGAGAGAGAGAGAGGTGTGTGTGTGTGTGTGTGTGTGTGTGTGTGTGTGTGTGTGTGTGTGTGTGTGTATATATATATATATATATATATATATATATATATATATATATATATATATATATAAAATATAGATATGCATAGCTGTATAGATATATAGAGAGAGGTAGATATATAGACAGAGATAGAGACAGAATTAGATACATACAGATAGATTTTAGTGCAAGGGTAAAATACAAAGAGGAGTGGTGCACTTCAGTCATACCTCTCAACCTGGAATCATAAAAATCTGGACGAAGGCCCATGAAAAATTGGTACAACTGGCCAAAAATCTGTATGCTAATTAATGTAAAATTTACATACATAATTATGTAACCCACTGACTCCAGTGGAATTGTGGGATGCTAACTTTTAAAAGCAAACTCTAGAACAGGCAAAATATGATAAAATCATTCAGGCACTTTAATCACAAGAATGGCTAGTTGTGGACAGTCATATAGAGTATTATAAAAGGTGTTGACTTTGCTTGATATGCACAGCTTGTGCACATTGATAATATTAGCAAAAGAACAGCAGAGGACTTTATTATATTGTTCATGAATGCAGAAATGTATTGATAAACATTCTGAAAATTAAAAATGATTAATGAAACTGAAGGTAAAAAAACTGCTTTTTGGACACTAAATTCAGGGCAGATACACTGAAATTAGAAAAGTTCTAAAAAGGGACCTCTTGCCCTACCTATTATTAGTATTTTGTGAAACAAGGTTTGAAAAATGCCTTCATAACATGCAGCATTTGAAGTAAATCAAAAGAAAGAAGTTTTACTTTGGATCCCCATGTTCTGGAATTCAGGTGAAGCAGAGTCCAGCCCTCACCCTCTTCAAATATAACCTTGACCATTGGATAGGAAATCAGAAATTCACCAAGTGAATTAGCCAAGTATATACCTAAGAACCTGCAAAGGTCAGTCCAGGCTCACACTATCAGCATGTCTCAATGAAACAATAGTTTCAGTTGCTCAGGAAGCTATATGCATGTCACTGTTGCTGGAAAGGTCAAACTACACTTGGTTCTATTCCCCTGCCGTACATTTGCATTTCCATTCTATGTAGGATGATGCATGCAGTGTGGGGGCAATGCTAGAGTGCTGCAATGCAGTCCTTTGGATGAGACATCAGACTGAGATCCTATAGTTATGATATAATGGCAGCTCAGGTGATGGATAAGGATCCTCTGACACTTGTTGATGAAAAGTATGTGGGCCTTTACTGTATGCTTATTACAATGCAACATTACAATTTGCAGACAAAATATATAAAAAACACCAAAAATATAGAAAAGCAACTTAAAATAAAATCAGCAAAAAATGGGTCTATATTTGAAGCACAAAAGTGCTTCTGTGCGAATATGAAAAGAGTGACACAAATACATCAAAATGCATTTGAGTGTTTTGATGTATTTGTCATAAGGCAAGGAGGTAGTTGGCCAACTATCTAGAATTGCCCTTTCTGTTGTTATAGTGCGATCTCAGAGTTGGTATATTTAGTTAGGGAGTGTGTGGGGGGCACAGCCCTCCCCATGTTGGGGGTGTGGTGGCAAAGCCCCCCACCTGTTTATGGTTGTATTTTAGGTTTTTTTCACGAATGGCCACATTAATTTTTTCCCTAGGAAAAAATTTGATTTTGCATTTGCAATTTCTAGCTTTCATGTATTATGTGTCGATTTTTATGTAGTCGCACATATGCACTTTCGCTAGAATAATATAGACCCACAAATAATATATTAAAAAGTTCTGTAGTGAAGCAGGTAAACAAGCATTCTCACTCTCTGATGTATAACTGTTAAAGTAGCAACAAATAAAGGTCAGACTGTGCTTTGTATAAAGCATATTTCATTCCAAGGAACCAGACACACCAAGCATGTTACAACTATTCTGTTTTATTTTTTCAGGTAAGCGTCTGTCTGTAGTCTGCCACTACATTAGCTTCACAAGTGGCAGAGCAGGAAAAAGGTAAACTCCTGCTGAATCATTCCCAAGCAGACATGTACAGGATAACAACACCAACAAAAAAAAATGCAATAGAGAATTTTCTTTTTTCCTCCACCAAGAGCAACTGCAACAATAGTTCTGAGGACAATGACACTCATTTTGTGCCTTATATTTCATTTGGCCTTTTACAAAAGCTTCTCCTAAAATAGCAAAGGAAAATTCTTCTATGTAATATAAGTCTTTTTTAGTTATAAATAGGACATGAATACCTTACAATCGGACATCTGATTTGAATGGCCACAGAGAAAAAATATGGGAGAATGCAGTCACAACTAAACAATAAATGTAGTTTGCCCAACATATGTACAAAATATCAGACCTTTTGTCTAGACCAAGCAGTGGCAAAAAAAAAAAAAAGTAGCTTTACAACATACTCTTCTATCAGTAATGACCAGCCAGGCAAGAGACAAATGGCAAGCCTTGTATCCTAAACCAAATGGGTTGGATTGCTATATGTCATGCAAACCATGGACTTTCAGGATGACAACGAAAATGTGGAGTCATTTTCATAAAAATACAGTCCTTTCCTCCCTTTCGCAAAAGTGTAAAATATAGTTAACAACACAGAGACACACACACACACACACACACACACACACACACACACACACACACACACACACACACACACACACACACACACACCTAGAATGTCATCTACTTAGGATTAGGAAGGACAGGAAAAGCAACAGGAAACATAGTCTAGTAAAGTAGTCACTTTTTATTCTTTTTTTCTTTTACCTGGAGGAGCAAGGGCCAGGGGAAGAACTGGTCAAGATAGGATACATTTTCCCATTTCTTCTCTGAAGCAGTGCAGTGCACTGATTATGAAAAGAAGACCAGTCCAGCCCATTCATCAACTCGTTACTGCAGCTTGACTGCTGCACTTAAGTAGTAGAAGTTATGGTTTTCTGCTCTAATTAATTTTAAAAAAGCACTACACAGCTGCTCTCAAACCTCTCAGTGGTCCAGTCCAGTCCCCACCGCTCCGACTCTGTCTTAGTTGCTTTATGCAAAAAGGTAAACACAGACAAAAGACAGACTCAGTCAGAGAGAGAATACACACCACCTCGAGCCTTCAGCCCAATTTGGCAGGCTGGCAGTTGCTCACAAAGCAGATGTCATTGCACACGCCTCTACACATGATGACGTCAGCAAAACATTTGCCAAAAAAAAAAAATTAAAAAAAGTGGTAAATTCGGAAATTAAAGGGGGCACTCAGGAATCCATAGCACTCCATTAGTTTGACCTCAAAACTAGTAAAGGAATTTGCTCCTGTTGAGAGGTATGACTTCAATTACAGTGGCAAGTATGCAAATTAAAAAAGTGAAGAAAACAAGACTTCACTTTTAACCAAAAGACATGCATTCTTACAAGTTATTCAGGTCACCATCTTCAGCAAAATACTCAATCAGTCTTTTGTAAATCTAAACATTTCTTTACTTTGTCCTTTCTGTGTTCTTCACATGAAATGCCTCATTCATCTGTCATGCAGTAAATCTACCAGTTGGGAACTTTCACAAGTCGTGGTTGGTGAAGTTCTCTTTTTCTAGGATTGACTCTGAGTTTATGAGTAAAGCCATCTCAGAGAAGGTGCTCTCAATTATTTTCTGTTGTTGTGTAGACTGTTATTCTTAATGAAAAATAGAGACATTTCAGGTCAAAAATATCCTGTTCTTTAAGTCACATTTCTTCTATTATGAACACCTGTTCAATAATAAATAGCAAAGTAATTCAGTATGTTTAGACCAAAACAGCACTTTTTTGAAGAAAACACACATCATAACTCTCATTATTTAACTTTCACTATGCCACAATGACCCACATCACAACACAAAGCTTAGTCTGTTCTACACAGGACAGTTTATGTGACATGGATAACCTATCTATGTTGTCATGCTTTATATGCCTGAAAGTGAACTTAAAGAAATGCAGAGCAACAGTCTTCCTGCCAAATTATTTATTTATTTTTTACTGTTTTATTTGGTTTTAAAACAATAAATAAACAAATCAATTATAAAAACAAACAGATAACTATTTATATAGGTCCATAGCTGAACAAAACATCAAATGTTTACATATCAACAACAATTAATATTTTCAAGCAAGTCTTTAAGTTTAAGCCACAATTTATATGAATGTGTAATATTAGAAGTTCTCATCTTTATAGTATGCAATTCACTACTGAAACATTTTTTGCCATACTAATAAATTCACCACTAAAGGGGGTAACTTTACTTTTTCAATTTTTAGTAACTACTTTTCTGGCTATAGCAAGAATAGACCAAAGAAGAGGCACTTGGGTTTTTGGAATTATCTCAGGAAATGGAACATTAAATAAAACTAAACATTTAGAAATTTTACATCTATCTGACCATAGAGCTCAAATTACATTGTTTGTTTCTTTATGAAAAGTGGAGAAGATTTCACATTCATATATTATTTCAGAATCACATCTCCACCATTTAATTTTATTTGATTTAAACATAATTGCAATTTTGTTAGGAGTGACAAAAGCTCTGTGTAAGAATTCCAAAGTGAAAATTGTCCAATAAAATAAAGATGCAGTTTTATCTGTAGATTTTAATATTATTTTCTTGTATTCTTCAGAGAAGTCTTTATTATTAATTTTGGAGGAGTAGTTCCAATAGTAATTGTCTAAATATGTGAAATCTAACTTAAGAATTACATAAATGTGTGGTAATTATAATTAATTTTTCATTGCATTATTACTGATATTTATTAAGAATTCCAATAATTTAGGGAACAATTTCTTATCTAGGTTAAATATCTTATTAATCTCTGTGTTCACAAAGTCTCTAAATGTTTGTAAAAATTAACCAATTCTCAGAATCTTGATTGTATTTGGACCTTAAAATTTCAACATTATATATATCATTACCATTTAAGAATTGATGCCAATAAATTAAGTTACTTTGTTATTTCAATACTACCATTTTGTTGAACTTATGGGATTCTAAGTAGTCATTTGTATATGCAGTTGGAAACATAGAAAATATTAAGTCTTTAATACAATGATTCAAATATGTGAACATTTGGAAAGAGGAAATGACGTCATTTAAATAGGGAATTTGAGAAGAGGGTGTAGCTATTAGGAACTATTTGCATATGACTGGTATTGATATATTTATTATTTACTAATAATATTTCTTGATGTATTTGTTTCCATTTTGAATCATAAGATGAATTTATCCACAGCTCTGTAACTTTTACAGTTGGTGAAGTAGCATGCTATTGAATTTCAGGGAATTCTGTTCCACCAGTATCCCAACCTTTTCTGCGTCAATCAAAGGAAACTCTTGGTTTATTAAGATGCCAAAAATTAAGTAGAATATTATTTATCTTCTTCATCCATTTTTTTTGGTGGCGATAGTACTAAAGATTGTAAGACAAACAATATTTTATGGAGAATTACCATCTTAATAAACATTAACCATTCTTCCATGGCAAAGAAACATTTATTTAAATTTGTGACTAAACTTAAGATTTTATCAACAACCTGTTGAAAGTTTGTTTGCATCTTTTCTTTACTATTTGACATAATGGCTATACTAAGGAATTTTATTTTATTTCTATTCCATTTAAAGTTAGAATATGTTTGTATATATTTTTTTTTATTAATTAATAGCGTACTTGTTTTATTATTAAATCTTAAGTTAGAGATTTCTTCAAATGACCAATAGAACTAATTATATTTTCTAATAAATTCTCTGTATTTCCTATTGTTAGTAAAACATCATCAGCAAAGAATTGAACTGAATCTTTAGTTAAATATCTTCTTTTATTTTAATACCATTAATGTTCTTATTGGATCTAATAGTGTTAGCAAAGAGTTCTACAGTTAATGCAAAAAATAAAGGTGATAATTGTCTGCCTTGTTTTGTGCCTTTTTGAAATTTAAAGGAGTTAGAAAGAAAAGAACCTATTTTAAAGTAAGCACAAGATTTAGTGTATAACTTAGAAATAAATGCAATTAACTCAGGTGAGAAATTATACACTTTAAGTGTTTTAAATAGGGATGACCAATTAACTAAGTCAAAAGCCTTATCTAAATTGAAACTAATGACAGAATGTTTTTTTATTTTTATTTGCATAGTCTCTTAATGTATGTATTCTTATTATATTATCCTGTACTTATATATTTAAAATAAATCCGGTTTGATAATTGCTATTTAGTTTAGGGATAAGTAGATTAGTTTTGTTAGCTAAAATGGACATGTACATCTTATAGTCTACATTTAAAAGTGAAATGGGTCTGTATGATGAACTCTTTGTAGGATCCTTATCTTGTTTTAAAATGGGTGATATAAGTTAATATTTCCATGATTTGGGGACTTCAGCAGTTGTATTTATTTCTCTATAGACCTTATTATGTTTTATCTTTTTTATTTGATCTTTTATTTCTGTTAAAGTGAATGGTCTATTAATATTTCTATTTGTTCACTTGTTATTTTATGATTTATAGTTTCCTTTTGAAATGTTTCAACTATATAATCATCTGGGTTGCTTATATTATTATTTATATTTCCATAAAATACGTTAAAGCCCTCAAGAATACCTTTCATATCTATTCTTCTTTCTTTTTTATAATTTATATGTCCTATAATTTCCTTGACATGATTTAGTTTATTCATTTTCTTTGATCTAAGAGGAAGTTTATGCAAGCTTAATGGGTTTACTGAATATGGTTGAAGTTTAACTTATCCAGGTTTATTAAAACATTATGATTTAGAGTTTGAACATATTTTGAATTTAAGTTTTTAAGTTCAGACTGACCGATAATGTCACTTGATTTTAGATTTAACTTAGTGTATATATTTTGGTCTGTACTGGATTCAATTCTTTGTCCAATTCTCTTGTTTTACTAATATACCAGCTTGTAATTCTTCCATTTAGGTAATCCTTTAGTCAGTCCCCTGGACAATATCAGCTACTTCACCATTCATGCTTATTTCTAGGAAATGTTTGATCTCTTTAACATACAAATCCTTGAATCATTTTTTTAAATAATGTATGCTGGTCATCTCCTGTGATGTATTAAATTGTCAGGTGATGTATTAAATTGTCAGTTTTTAAAATAATATTAAAGATGATAACACTATGGTCCAATAATGGACATGAAAGCATTAAAACTTCTCTGATATGTGACAGATTGAGACAAAGATTTTAGCAATAGCTGTTTGTGTTCCATATCTACATGAATGATGAGTAAATTGAAGTGAGTTTGTTTTCCTTAACTCATATACATCTTTTAAATTCATTAGATTTACAAAATGTGTTAAGTGTTTGGTTGAAGATGTGATTCTCAGTTTTCTATCTGTAGTGGAATATTTGTCTGATCAAATACAATTAAAATCACCAGCCATTATGACTTCATGTTTCATTTAATAGTCTATAGTGTCTAAGTAACTTTTGCATCTTTAGCTCCAACCCCTGGAATCCAGTAAAAGTTCAACAATGTATATAGTGTTCTATTCCCCTCAATTATAACAATGATCAACATACCATTTTAATCAACATAGGTATATTTTATTTTAGGCATTACTGGTGAGTTCTTCCATAAAATGAGGATGTCTCTTCTTTTAGCTGGAATGCCAGAACCTGATAAAACCAAACTAGTCTTTAATGAAAGTTTATTTACATGTTTATTAAGTAAATGTGTTTCCTGTAGAAGTACTATTTGAGCTTTATGTATTTGCAAGTATTTGAACAGACCCCCCCCCCTCTTTACTGGATTATTCAATCTATTAATATTATTAGCTATGCATTTAAAATCAGACATTCATATAACCAGAAAAAAAAAACAAGGTATAATGCAATCACATTCATGTATAGAACTTATTATATACTTTATATATAACAATATGAAATCTTTAGCTATGGACAAAACTTTTGAAACAGATAAAAATAGCTAATGATATAACCCTAAAACATTCTACCATGGAATAACATATTCCACATTTGTTGAAAAAGATGAACAAACTACCTCATAAATGTTCCATTAAACTAACAATGTTTAGCTTATGCTTCTGATTCATATTAATGGGTCTCATAAAAAGCTTTTCAGTGAGTTACTATGATAAACAAAAGTTAAACAGGTGCTCAGAATCTTTATTATAAGTTGACCTTACTGAATCTCTCTGCAATCATCTTTCTCTGCACCTCACATTATCTAACTAGTCTACTGTAAGGTGTAAGTCAGTTGTTATTTTCATATTTATTAATTTATAGGTCAAATGATTTTATATTTTTTCGATTTTATTTACTATGTGTAAAGTTTTTCATAGGATCATAAGTTCATAAACTGGTGCCAGGTTAACTGCCTTTGTGGGCTATTCCAAGCCCAGCCAATTACCCCATTTGAGAATTAAACTCTGCATCTGGTCCCTATAACATGAGCACCTTGACTTCTATGCCAACCTCCCAGTCTTGTAGACATATTTGTATTCTTTATCTATATACATATTTACTTATTTTGATCTCTTTCAATTTCTGTTTGTATACTATGTCTGTCCTATTACTATAGTCCTAGGTTTTATATTTTAGCTATAATCTTAGTGTAGAATATAATGTAATAGAACATTTATACTTACTCTTATATATTTCATACTCTTTAATCTAGAACTACTGCTAGAATCAGTCCTATTTTTTCCTTAAATGTTATGTCTAATTGTATCTGAACAAACATCTGAAAAAATCGTCTGTTTTAAGATTCAAACTTTTCACAATAAATTGTTTTGAAATATTAAGTTTAGTTATAATTAAAAGAGACAACAACAGAGAAGCACAATCCCATTTTTTATCAGATGTATCTTTCTATAGGCTAGTATGTAAATTATCCTTTTGGTAGACTGCAAGCATTAAGAACTATGTAATAACTGACAGTGATTTAAAATACAATTCACTGTCTTTTACTTATTATCTAACTTGTATTCATTGACATCTTAGCATGTGATTCAAAATATTATGATTATTTACTTTTTAGACAGGAAGAAGTAACAGTTCTTAGAATTTTCATAACTCTACCAGCATCACAAAAGTGCTCATGACTCTAATCAAGCTGCTTCGAGCTGGTATTCATGACAAGGGCTTGCAAATGAACAGTTTATCAGCTACATTTCACACAAAAAAATGTTCAAAAGTGAATCTAAGCCACCTCTACATTATACATCAGTCCTGCAAACTCTCCCAAACCACAAAAAAAAAAAAAAAAAAAAAAAACAACAAAAACATTTCAAAGTATGTTAACCACTAAAAAGCTATTATATTTAAAGAAATAACATTTTTTTATTCAATCAGCACTATTTGTATGAGACATTTAATATAAAGCAGACTCTCACTTTTAAAGGAGGCATAGCATATAAACTTGCATTAAAAGAACGACAGTTACATGTGATCCAGGTTTAACTTGTAAAAGTTTGAATGCTACACTAATTATTTGATAACATTCCAATAATAACTTTTATATAGCTAAGAAACTATATTTTTTATACTTTGTTTATAACATAGCATAATTTTTCTGGGTACTATTGTATGTTAAGAATACTATCAGTAGCAAACATTCAGAACTATGTAGTAACTGACAGTGGTGTAGAATGGAATTCATTGTCTTTTGCTTCTTATGTAATTTGTATTCTCTGGCATCTTAGCATATAATACAAAATATTATGGTTATTTACTTTTAGACAGGAAGAGGTAACCTAGACATTTCTTAGTATTTTCAGAATTCCTGCAGCATCACCAAAGTGCTCATGACTCTGTTGTTTTATTCTGTTTTTTTATGATAAGGGCTTGAAAATGAACAGTCCATCAGTTATAATTCACATAAAAATACTCACAAGAGAATCCAAGCCACCTCTGTATTACACATCAATCTCCCAAACCCCTCCAAATCTCTAAAAAACAGCAGAAAACATTTCAAAACATTTTAACCACTATAAAGCTATTGTGTTAAAGAAATGACATTTAATGATTCAGTAAGCCTTATTTGTATGACATGTTTAATATAAAGCAGACTGTCTTTTTTTAAAGAGACGTAGTATATAAACTTGCATTAAAAGTATATCAGTTGTTGTAAAAAAAAAAAAAAATGGTGGCACCCTGGGAGACAGTGGCTGTTCTGGCTTGGTAGAAAAATGTGCATTATTTCTCTACTTCTATGTCAGTTTTTAAGGAAAAAAACTAAACCATGGACACAAAAATACTGAAATCTAACTTATAATAGTGAGAAACTTCTGGAAATTCAACAGTCAAGCTTGCAGTGCAAATGGTTTGATGATCTGATATTTGCAGGGCCTGCAAGCCTACAATACGCCTTGAGCTACAAAAACTGGGAATTCTATTAAACCATGGTTCAAAGTGCTTTTTACAAGCAGTAATGACACCCATCAGTCACAGAGGAAGAAGGAAATGAAAGAGATGTGAAAGAGCAAGGAAGAGAAAATCTCAAGCTGGAATCACTGCTAGACTGAAGGCAGACCCATACATGCCTGTACTTCCATCCATGCTGCTAACAGATGTTCGTTCATTAGATAAACAAATGGACAACTTAAGATTGGAGCATTGGAGCTAACTACTAAAAATAAGGTGAGAGACTGCTGTGTTCTTATTTTCACTTAAACTCTAATATAAATGACAGTACAGTATATATGAAAGGGCTCTCATTATTCAGAGCAGACAGGATACAGTCTCTCAGTGAGAAATCATATGGTGGAGGGGCATGTATCTATGTAAACAACAGATGGTGTACTAACTGCTAAATAATCTCCACCTGCTGCTCTGAAAACAGAGAGTTTATGTCACTAAAGTGCAGACCCTACTACTTGCCAAGCGAGTTTAATGGTGCAAGCATTACAGCTGTTTACATCCCTCCCACTGCTAATACAAATGAAGCACTGGCTACCATATGCAAGGAGATCAGTGATTTGCCAAATCATAATCCAGAAAATGTGTACACAATAGCAGGCGACTTCAACCAGGCCAACCTGAAGTCAGTCCTTCCTCACTATTACCAACATGTGGATTTTGCAACCAGGGGTGAGAACACACTGGATAAAGTCTACACCAGTCTTAATCTGTCATTCAAGGCATTGCCTCATTCACACGTGGACAACTCAGTCCATATCTCCATCATATCATTTCCATTGTACAGACCATTACTAATCAGAGGAAAGCCCCCCAAAAAGCAAATAAGGTTATAGCCAGAAGGAGCAGTATCAGAACTCCAGGATTGCTTTGAATGCACAGATTGGAATACGTTCAGAGAGACAGCCACTGTAAATAAGCAAACCAAACTGGAGGAGTACACAGACTCTGTGTTGGGTTACATATTCAAATGTGTAGATGATGTAACAGTCAACAAGTGCATCATCACATGGGCCAACGAGAAATGCTGGCTCACAAGTAGAGTATATGAGCTCCTGAATGTAAGGAATGCTGCCTTCAAGGAGAGAAACAAGGATGAGCTCAGGCATGCCAGGACAAATCTAAAAAAGGGTGTGAGGACATGAGGCAACTGTGGCAAGGAATTTAGGCCATAACAGATTACAAGTCCACTTCTTTTTTGTGTGAGGACAACACTGAAAACCTGAACAACCTGAACATATATTTCAGCAGGTTTGAAGAAGGAAACAGCACAAAACCAATGAAGTGAACATTAGAACCAACGTAAATGTTAATAACACAAGGCGATATCCTGGACATCCAAAAGAGTTTATTGCTCACACCAAGACAATGAAACAAGTAATAAAACCAATGTAGATTCCACAAATACTAAGCGCTTTCACCCGCTCGATTACCTGCGGGTTTCATCAGAGTACAAAAAACAATTCACTGCACCAGCTTATATAGTGACAAAGTAACCAATTATTCAATTATTGATCAGATAAATAATTAGTTTAAAGTTCTAATTGTGCGTTAAAGCAATAAATAAAATGTAATTGAAATAAAATAAAATAAAATAAAATAAAATCAAAATACTCATGTTTTATACTTCTTGAGGAACTTAAAATGTTAAACACTGACAAGTATATAATAATGAACACTTGGTGTACTTTCTAAAAACTCGTAATTGGTAGTAAAAAACAGAGTTAGTAATAGTCATGTTAATAAAGTTAATCTGACTCAAATGCCAGGAATTATCAAAGGAGTGTATGTAATATTTCATTGTTTATTTGTAGTTTAATTTAAGGGCTATTATATTAATAAGATTTGTAAATAGGAGGTTCACTACCATAAATATAATAAATAAATAAATAATTATATATATATAAATGTGAATTGATTGTTTAAATATAACCATAATTATGTACTGTTTGTTATTATTATTTGTATACATTTAAAATGAAATAAAATGAAATGAAATGAAAATAAATGTAAACATACAGTTATGAATTTATAATTGTGTATATTTAAATTTAAAAATGTATGTATATATAAATATGCAGTTATATGTGTAATTGTATAAATAAATATGCACATAAATACAGAACTACATGATAATTTTGATATATTGTGGTAATACAAATTTTTTAATTCTAGTTTAAAAATTTAAAATGTTTAAAAGTTGTTATAAAGTGTGTACAAAAAATGTCCCTAGACTCTAGTTATAAAAATGTAATAAAGTATAATAAGTTCTAGTTAGACACTAATAGATTTTTGTTTTAAAATACTTGCAATGCTAATGTGGCCATTCAAACCTGGTACTGTGCCAGCATTACAGCGAAGTTGCCACAAACATTCTTTGGTTAAAAGCAAGTTATCCAAGTCCCCTTCTTTTTCCCCGGGGTTGAAAATTCTATCAATAATAAAAAAGATGAATCTTTTAAAGTTAATACATGTGGTACTGTGCATGTAGAGGGCATTTGTTTCTTTTTTATTTTTCACATCTCTAACATGCTCCATTATCCTGTTCTTTAGTTTTCTCTTAGTCTTACCTATGTAATATGCTGGACATGAAATGCAACTAGCCATATAAATAACCCATTTTGTGTTGCAGTTACATACACCTGGGCATTTGAGTGTTTTACCATAGTTGTACACCGTACAATAAGGTCCATCATTAATGTACTTACAACTTTTACAAAATCCACATTTTTTCATTCTAGATATAATGTCACCTTGTACCCTACTTTCAAACATCTCTTTCATATTCATGCCCCTACTGTGTGTAACTGTCGGGTATAAACCTAGTGTATCTTTAAGTTCCCGATTATTGTTTATTACACTGTTCCATGTATCATTTAATATTGTTATTATTGCTTTGGAATTTGCATTATATGGTAAAATAAATGAATCCTTTTTGTTTTTTAAGTCATGTTCCTTAGGCCTCATGTTTTCACCACTGATAATTATAGGTTTATATTTTGAGTCCCTATCTCTCAAAACTTCCTTAGTCAGGGAATCTAAAAGATTTGATGGGTAACCTCTTTCAGCAAACATGTCTTGCAAGTGTTTAATCTCTTCCGAGAAATTCTGATCTTCGCTGATAATACGAGAGAGTCTAACTAGTTGGCCTTTCACCAAATTCCTCTTTTGAAAATGGGGATGATTACTGTCATAATGTAAGTAACTGTTTGAATAAGTATTTTTGCGAAAAATGTTGGATTCTATCCTACCGTTTTTATTATACATTCTAATGTCTAGGTAATCACATTGCTCATGGTTTATTTGAAAAGTAAACTTTAAAAAACTAGTACTATTGTTTAGGAAATTTATAAATTGTTGTATTTCTCCTTCTTCTCCCTTCCAAAAGACTAATATGTCATCCAAGAATCTCACATATAAAATAATTTTCTCCCAGAAGTATGATTCAAAGACTTGTTCAATCTCCCATAGTGCTAAAACTAAGTTAGCATAAATGGGGGCACATCTGGCCCCCATAGCAACTCCTGTACATTGTTTATAGTGTTCTCCTTCCAGGATGACATAATTATTATTTAATATCATTTCCATAAAGTCTACTAGTAATTTACGTTTAACAGTGTGGTATCCACTGTATCTATCCAAAATTGTTTCAAAATACCCGAGACCTTCTTTGTGAGGTATGATACTAAATAGATTGATAACATCTATAGTTATCATAAAAAACTTTTCTCCTTTGTACTTCTGGTTAAATTCTCTCAATTTTTCAAGGCAATGCCATGAGTCTTTAATAATATGGGAGAAAGTTGTAATGATGTCCTTACAGTGTACATCTACATACCTAGCTATTGTTTCAAGTTTGGAATTTTTAGCAGAGACAATAGGTCTAAGCGGAGGGTTTGGAATACTCTTGTGCACTTTGGGTATGCCGAATATAGTTGGAGTGATAGGGTATTCCACTACTAGAAATTCGTATTCCTGTTTATTGATCATGCTCTCCATCAAACATTCATATAGTAACCAGTCAATTTTTGTGTAAGCTCTCTGTACCTCATACTTAGAGACTTTACTATATGTGTCTTCGTTTTCCAACATAGTTTTCATTTTACTAATATATGCTGTTTTTAGCATGATGACAACTCCTCCCCCCTTGTCCGGCTTCATGATTCTGTATTTGTTGTTAGAACATACTTCAGAAATACAAAACCTTTCATTTTCAGTCAAATTGTCCTTGAATGCTAATTTTTTCTTTAATTCCCTCCTTATTTGTGATTCACATAGGGATTCATAAACCTGAATTATCGGGTTGCTGGGGGGTAAAAATGTACTAGATCTTTTAAGCGTAATAGCTTTAGTTTCTATTCTCATGTCCTCATGTGTGTTTACTTTTGTAAAAAACAATTTTAAGTTAAGTAGTCTCACATATACTTTCAAATTGATGAGAATTTTGCCAATATCACTTTTGAATTGTGGGACAAATGTAAAACCTCTCTTTAATAACGAAATATGGTTTGTGTTCAAATTCAAATCACTGTAGTTATATATGTTAAAGCCACCGCTGTTGATAACATTACATAAATCCTGATTCATACTATCAGATTCAAAAATGTGTGGTTCGATAACACTTGAAACTACCAAATCCTCATCACATACATTTTCAGGCCACACCAAGTTTCTGCCTGATAAGTCAACATAGTTAATTGTTCCTATTTCAGTTGTATTTAATGTAGAGGTTCCCTTGATGTTTAGTATCTTAAACTTGTTTAATGCATTATTGTTCATTGGACCATCTAATAATAATGGGAGTTTGTCCTGAAATATGTTTTCCTCCCTTGATTCTGATATTGTGCTCCGCCCCCCTGAAACCTGTCTCTTATCCTTTCCAATCTCCTTAATTGGGGTTGCTCTAAAAAAACATCATTCTCTTGATATGCATCCCTTTGTGTTGCATTGCCACTAAAATGTCCATGTTTGTTTAAGTTTTTGTTGTTATGAACATTAGAAGTTGTTTGTACATTTGTCTCTTCAAAGTTCCTATCTTCATGCCTCAAACAATTTAGTTTATCATGTTGCTGTACAGATGTTTTAAATTCTTTAAAATGTTGGTATGCCCTCTTATAAACATAGTCATTACTATCTCTTATCAGTTTCTTATTCTTATATTCTAGCCCTCTCGTGACAAAATTGTCCATCTCCTTTATGATATTGTCCATCCTATGTTTGTTATGTTCAAATAACAAGTCTTTTTTAATGTTATTGTCCAGTTCTATAAGTTTTTCATTCAGTACTGACAATCTCTGATTGTTGTTCTTAATGATCAGTTTCAGTAAATCTAGCCCTGTTTTATCGTAAAGGGCTAATAGTTCATCAAATAGCACACTGTTGTGACTAAAACCAAAAGGCAGTTTAAAAATTCTCAAACCTTTTGGGACTTGCTCCAACTCCAGGGATCTCTCCAGAAAGGCATTGTCCATCTGGATAGTTTTGAACTGTTTAAGCGTTTTATCGAATTCTTTGATTTGTTCGTTCAAGGAACCCATGTCCTGCATACTACCCCTCGGTATACTTTTGAAAGATGGTGCCTGTAGTATCACATTAATGTTTTCCCATCTCCGGCTCTGTGTGTTTAATGTTCTCCCGTCCCCAGCGTTCACATTCACATTTTCGAACCTTGGGTTTACTTCCTTCCTTCTTGTGTCACCTTTTGGTAGGTTCGATGAACCATTACTGGCCGACGGAGCGTTGGGGCTGTTGCCCGGTGTGGAATGTAGTGTGAACAATTGTTCCTGTGATTCGGTGATGGTAATATTTAAATCAGTGTCATTGTTCAAAGTTTTGTTGTTGACACCATTAGCCTGGAGTAATGTGATTAAGCGATGCGTCGCTTCAATGTGCTGCTTGAGTAGTGCTTCCATAATATAGTAGAAACTGAAAACTGAACACAGTCAATACTAATGCTGGTGCAGCGAAATAATTTAGGTTAACCAAACCTGATTTTAACCACAGTTCCCTGTTGCCACAAAACGTTTTGGATCAACGCTGCTGAAAGTTCCGTACCTTAGCGTAATGCAGCTGCCTCTCAGTGTCTTGAAATCACTTCCACAATAAGGTGAGATTTAAAACTGATGCAGCGAAATAAATAAGGTTAACCAAACGTAACTTAACCACAGTTCCCTGCTGCCACAAAACGTTTTGGTTCAACGCTGCTAAAAGTTCCGTACCTTAGCGTAAAGCAGCAGCCTCTCAGTGTCCTGGAATCACTTCCACGATAAAGTGAACATTAGAACCAACGTAAATGTTAATAACACAAGGCGATATCCTGGACATCCAAAAGAGTTTATTGCTCACACCAAGACAACGAAACAAGTAATAAAACCAATGTAGATTCCACAAATACTAAGCGCTTTCACCCGCTCGATTACCTGCGGGTTTCATCAGAGTACAAAAAACAATTCACTGCACCAGCTTATATAGTGACAAAGTAACCAATTATTCAATTATTGATCAGATAAATAATTAGTTTAAAGTTCTAATGCTGGCACAGTACCAGGCTTGAATGGCCACATTAGCATTGCAAGTATCTTAAAACAAAAATCTTCAACCAGGCCAACCTGAAGTCAGTCCTTCCTCACTATTACCAACATGTGGATTTTGCAACCAGGGGTGAGAACACACTGGATAAAGTCTACACCAGTCTTAATCTGTCATTCAAGGCATTGCCTCATTCACACGTGGACAACTCAGTCCATATCTCCATCATATCATTTCCATTGTACAGACCATTACTAATCAGAGGAAAGCCCCCCAAAAAGCAAATAAGGTTATAGCCAGAAGGAGCAGTATCAGAACTCCAGGATTGCTTTGAATGCACAGATTGGAATACGTTCAGAGAGACAGCCACTGTAAATAAGCAAACCGACCTGGAGGAGTACACAGACTCTGTGTTGGGTTACATATTCAAATGTGTAGATGATGTAACAGTCAACAAGTGCTTCATCACATGGGCCAACGAGAAATGCTGGCTCACAAGTAGAGTATATGAGCTCCTGAATGTAAGGAATGCTGCCTTCAAGGAGAGAAACAAGGATGAGCTCAGGCATGCCAGGACAAACCTAAAAAAGGGTGTGAGAGAGGAGAAAAGGGCATATGGTCAGAAACTTCAAAAATCACTTCTCTGACAAAAAGGACATGAGGCAACTGTGGCAAGGAATTTGGGCCATAACGGATTACAAGTCCACTTCTTTTTTGTGTGAGGACAACACTGAAAACCTGAACAACCTGAACATATATTTCAGCAGGTTTGAAGAAGGAAACAGCACAAAACCAATGAAAGCTTCAACAAGCCAAAATGAAGAAGTGCTCAGCCTAAATTCAACTGATGTTCATGAGGAGGAGAAATCTGAGAAAAGCAGCTGGTCCTGATAGCATTCTGGGAAGGTCCTACAAGACTGTGCTGGGCAATTGCAAATGTACTCACAGACATATTCAATACCTCATTGAAACAAGCCATTCTTTCCAGGTGCTTCAAGAACACCACTCTAATACATTTGCCTAAGAAGTCTCCACCAAAGGACTTCAATGACTACCATCCTGTGGCTCTCACCTTCATAGTAATGATGTGCATAGAAAGGCTGGTCAAAGACCACTTAACATCCAGACTTCTATCATCGTTGGACCCACTCCATTTTGCATGCAAAACAAATGGATCCTCAGTAGATACTATTTCACTGTCACTCCATCTGTCTTTGGACCACCTGGAAAACAACAACAGCTATGTGTGCATGTTATTCATTGATTTCAGTTTGGCATTCAACACAGTCATACCTCAGCAATTGATAGAGAAGCTAACTCAACTTGGTGTCAGCACTCCAATCTGCAGTTGGATTCTGGACTTCTTTAAGTTCAAGGCTACAAAGAGCATATGCAGGAAAGAACACCTGAAATAGTTTCACCTTGAGCATTGATGTACCTCAAGGCTGTGTTTTGAGCCTTCTGCTATTCACTCTGCTAATGTACAACTGCACTGACAAGTACAGCTATAATCATATAAACAAGTTTGCAGATGATACCACAGTTGTTGGCCTCATCAGCAATGAGTGTGTTTGTTTATTTTGTTTGTGAATGGCCAAGTGAATTCTTTCCCTAGGGAAGAATTCAAAGATTTAGACGTTCACTGTTTTTAGCTTTTGATGCTTAGGTGTCGATGACTTTGCATCTGACAACCTAAGCTGTTGATGTTATGATATAGACTGCCTTATATCTGTTCATATTGTACAGACTATTAAATATATTTTTTATATTCTATGTTATTTTATCCAACTCAAACCAGCTTTCCAAAAGTTGACTCTTGTTTAGAATTCAAGAGAACTAAAGCAGGACATGACTGTGTTCACAGTTAGATTTCCAACTTTGCAATAAGACATCTTCACAACTTTACTACATCAGCTCCAGGTTGCAAAATACTTTATGCATTATTAAGCAATTAATTGTGCAATGAATATGTAGTAACATTTCTCACTATACTGCAGAGCCGATATTCATAATCCTGCATCTCTATAAACATTTTTAGCTTTCTTATAGATTCATTCCAGTACCACCTTACAATGGTTTTTGCCATAGAAGAGTTGAATCAAAATTTCCAAATATTGCCAAACATCACATTGGGAATTAAAGCATTTGACACTTGCCTTTGGGAGGATATAGGACTTGCAAGTGTTTTCTGGATGCTATCTGGAGGAAAGAAGTCTGCTCCCAATTACATTTGTCAGATATATCCACCTTTGCAAGGTATTATTGGAGATGCATATGGAAAAATTGCTATAGCCATGGCTAGAGTTTTGGGGCTATATGGATTCCCTCAGGTAGGATATATACTCAGTGCTGCATATCATACATATTTCTATACCATCCTTTTCAGTAATTTTACTTGCCACTATACTTGTGGAGTATATATTGAAATGGAATTTCACACTACAGGAATGTGATTTTGCATGAATGTCAACATAAATCATATTTTGAAAAGATTAGTTTTTATCTTAAAGAGTTTATTGCTTTGATACCAGTTAACTACCAGACATTTATTTGCCTGTTGAAAACTATTTAAGTAGTGGATGCCATTCTCAGAATCAGCAGCAGTTCCCCACTTCCCTTTTTTCTGCTATTAATAAAGGTTATACATGCAAAATTTGATGATCAAGAGCATGACCACCCATCAAGTAGATAGCGACACAGCACCAGGAACATACAACGTAGTATGGATCCAGACAGCACTCACAGTAGCTCTGCAAAGACAAGCATCACTAATGAATAGTAAGGATTCATGAAGTGCTGGAAATGCAAGCCTATTCCTAGCACTGGCAAAAAGATAAGGTAACAATCTGAGAAGCTTTCATAATTTCTGTTAAGAGCTGTAACATTCTTACTATTGTTCAGTCCTAGAAAAGCAGTTGTTATTCGTTAATTCCTATCTTCTTAGGTTTCAATAAAATATTACGAGAAATAAGACTAAAATGATACTGACATTAAACTGTTTGCTGAAGGTTGCTCCCTGAAGCTCAGCTATGAATAACAGATACTGTCCTCCCTGCACTTCCCCCAAAACAACACAGAATACACAGGCTACACCTTGACGTTGTGACAACTGTATTACTGGACACAGCACCTTGTCTTGTAAGAATTCAAAATACTCCACTTAGCAAAACACACCACAGCATGTTATTTTGTACGATTTCATATTATCAAGCCATTAGCCATATAACACTACACAGCATAATATTTGTTTTTTCAAAGGCTCTGTTGACTGGGTGGCACGACAGATGGCCTTACAAGTGCCACCCGTTCCTCTAGCCAAGTGATGTACCCACCATATCCTCTTGGCAACTAGCCATTGGTCATGTGAAGCATCATTTACAGTTTCAGCTTAAAGCAGGGAAGGAAATGGGGGAATGAACATGAAGGAAGGCAATACAGTGCATGCCCATCTGAAAAGAGAAAAGGTTGGGAAGTGGTGTTCAAACTGCCACCAAATAACAGCAGAAAAACAGTAACTTCAAACAGGGTTCAATCAAGAGCTCTTCTCTGACCATTGTACAGGTGACAAAGCTATTTGGCTACAAACTCCACCAGTCTTCCATACATTTCCCCAAAAACTACAGGGGACTCCATGACAATGGTGTAACCATTTCTATATTGAATGTATGACTTTGTTGTGCAAGATTTCAGAATATACTTCTTATTTAAAGATCAATCATTATCTTGTATGATTTCATATTATCAAGACAATAATCACATAACACTGCACAGCATAATATTTATTTTATTCAAAGGCTATGTTGAGTAGGTGGTCTGACAGATGGCCTTATCAGTGCCACCTTTTCTTTCAGCTAAGTGGCATACCTACCACATCCCCTCAGCAACTGGCTAGTTGCCACATACATTGTCATTAACAATTCATTGACATATCCTGTAACTTGGCTTAGCTAAGGAATGGAATAGGAGGAAGAAATAGGAGGAAGGCTGTACAGTGACAACACACTATAATTAGCCTGCCCCCTACCCACAATCTCTCCATGTTTCTCTTCCCCTTCTCTTTCTTAATCTGTCTCTGTCTCTCTTTACTTCCACGACAAAGCAATAAATGACTTGAAATGTCTGTTTTTAATTTGCATGGCCAGTAGTAATATATCCACATTTTAAATCTTGTAAATACATTGATAAAATTAAATTATACAAATCCAAGGCAGAACAAAAAGATGTACACCCATCTTCTAAAAAACTAAGTAGGATCTCTGACTGTGAGATCGTAACTCATTGTCACTGTGAAACAAAGTTGAAGAGCAGACCAAGCAACCCTATGATTTAAAATGCACATGTCTTTTCCATATCCAAAGGGTTAATTGCCTCAAATCAAATTATGTGTGGAATGATAGTTGATCAGGCTACTAATAATACATGCAATTATTGCTTAATATTGGACAAATCCTTCAAAATAGTAGAAAATAGTTTATACTTTGGTATTTTACATAATTAATTCCCAGCTAAATGCAAAATAATAATACATATCTATCCCACTTTAAAAATCATTTTAAACAAAACTGTCAACAACTGCTCCCAACTCATTCCCGGAAATCACCTCAAAATTAATTCCTAAAAACAATTATCCAGTCCTTTGTTCAAATTGCTTTTCCAGATGTTTGCTCTGCTGGCTCCCCAATTAATAAAGGAGTGCCCTAAAATTAGGACACATAAACATAAATAAATAATAAACAATGGTACAAAAAACAGGAGTACAAAGCGACAGAACAGGATCCACATAGAATGATCTCCGTACTGAACCAAAACGCACACCAAGCAGTATACACTTCACCAGGCTGAGCCAAAGTACAAAACAGGCAGTTTTCACTTCACCGATAAATAAATGCAGTCTCACATATGTAGGCACAAAGTAATCCTCATTCGATGCAAAAGATAGATTTATTCAACAAGTAAATAAGAAATGGCAAGCGCTTTCACCCGGCTGAGCTTCTTCAAGCCAATATAAAACAACACAAAATATATTAAAAACATAACTATACTAAAGATGCAAGACAATATTATTAAAATACATAAATAATGCAAATCTATTATATACAAAATAAATAACATATATATATATATATATATATATATATATATATATATATATTTATATATATATTAAAACTAAATCCTAATTTGCCTGCCTTTTAACATAGGTCTAGGATTTAATATATTTTTAGAGGTATTGGATCAGTCTTATAGTGTTTATGATGTTTAATTAATGAGCATACAATGACTAAGAACTACTTGTTCTTTCATTTTTAATTGTTGACTAATTAATTGGAATACAGGAAATGATGTCAGCTCTCCACAGTATAAATAGCTTCTTTTAAAAGTGTTTTATATTGGCTTGAAGAAGCTCAGCTGGGTGAAAGCACTTGCCATTTCTTATTTACTTGTTGAATAAATCTATCTTTTGCATCGAATGAGGATTACTTTTTGCCTACATATGTGAGACTGCATTTATTTAACGGTGAAGTGAAAACTGCCTGATTTGTACGTTGGCTCAGCCTGGTGAAGTGTATACTGCTTGTTGTGCGTTTTGGTTCAGTACGGAGATCATTCTATGTGGATCCTGTTCTGTCGCTTTGTACTCCTGGTTTTTTGTACCATTTTTTCATATTTTTATACAGGAGTTCTCACATTTGGGTAGCAGTTTTTGATTTATAAATAAATAATATTTTTTAAAAAAATCAAAGGGTCAAGTAAGAAAAATCATAAATAAATAATAATTTAAAAGGAACAGTGTCAAGTAAGAAAAATCATCAAAATCTAAGGTTGAAGTAAGCACTAGGTGACTGTCTTCCATCCTCTTAATTATCTCTAGTGATTGATAAGTCTTGTAATGCTGACTTGGGGAACACTCCTTTCTAGAAGAGTGAGATGAGTGACCAAGTGAAGATAATCCCTCATTACACACACATCTAGGTACTTTGACATAAACTGACCACCACTGGGAAAAACAATACAAAACCTTCTATATTTCTGGGGTTGGAACATATTTGCAGGGTTATTAAACCAACAAAATGAGTAAAATAAATGAGATATTGACCCATTCGGAATGACCTGATGATCCTTGCTCTCTTGCTCTGTCTTGGACTTCTGAATCCAAACTACATTCAGAGAAGACTCACAATGCTGGTAAAGCAGCATGATGCAGTAGATCTTCTTCATGTCCAAATAACCATCAGAAAGGTCCTGTGCCATGTATTAGCTAGCTATAGAACTTTTTTGACAAAAAAAGCCACAACACCTATCTACATGAACTAGAATCACTCAGTATTAAACCCAATATCATTTTCCTAGGTGATCTGTACTGTCCAACTACAGATTAGGAAACCTACACCACCACTAGTGCAAAGAGATTCATGGACTTTGTCAACTTAAATGCCCTGGAATAATTAGTCAGACTACCCACTAGGGAATAACATTTTGGATCTTTTCCTTACTAATATAGGCTTATCTTGCTTGTCTACATTAGTTCACCGAAAGATATTTTCAGTGAATACTCTTTTTATCCACCTAACCATCAAACATCACTTCTGTGATTCAAGGAATTTTTCCAGGGCAATGAAGTAGCTGGAACTACACAATGTTGCCCTTTTCCCCACAGTAGTGCAATCTTGGTGTTGGTATATATAGTCAAGGGGAGTGTGGGGTGGGTTTTATTTAGTGCATTGTGGGTTCCATTGTGCTGCAGGACAATTGTTTCATTGCCCTGGGAAAATTCTGTAACTTGCAGAAGTGATTCTTGAAGGTTAGATGTAGATGAATAGGTGTTCACTGAAAATATCTTTCAGCAAACTAATATAGATCCATATATTGTACCATCCCTGTGTATCTTCATCACTGTTAGGGCTGACCATAAAGCAGTTTTCTTTAAAATAAAACTGAAACTAGCAATCCCTTCCACCCAAGGTACATTTATAACTGTCTTTAAGACAAACTACCTACACTAAGTGAAACATTGGCAAGCTTGAAATAGGTTAATGGGTAAATACTAGGCTAGCTCTCCTTGTGGGCTATTTTAAGCTTAGCTGATTTCCTTGAAAGGTGAGGATCAATCCCTGTATGTTCTGTGTGGAAGGTAAACACCTTAACGATTATGGCAACCTTCTCAACCCTTTAATGGATTTATTTTGAAAGCATAGTCCCATGGCTGAGAATAATATTTTATTGTGCTTTGTAGTGCTAGACAGTTTTCTGGTTTATATATTAGGTTCATAGACAAGCTGCCCTTGTTGGTCATTTTAAGCATAGCCAATTTTTCTTTCAAAGGTAAGAATCAAACCCTGTACTTTGCATCTGTGATGCAAATACCTTAACTGTTATGCTAACCCCAAACCGATGTATATCAAACCTACTGACCAATAAATTTAGCTTTGACTTTACCCCTCTCTCCTCTCCATCTGCCCCTCAAGATATACCTGAAAATTGCTCACCTCCACCAAATCCAGTTAACTCCATTGAATATGCAGAACTATGCACTACCACTCTATACCAGCATGTAAACAGCTGCATAGATGCAGCTGTAACCTGCAGGAATAAGTGTAGGGCAAATCCAGACCCAAATCCACATGGTGAAACCTCAACAGGCTTTATAATAAAAGGAAAATAATTTTGATCAAAAGTTACAAGGGTAATTCCCAGAATGTTAGATCCCTTGCCACTGAAATAAGCAAGCAACTCAGGAGCTTAATAAAATCAATGAAAGCTAAATTTGAGGCTAAAATAACTACCCAAGCCAAAGACAATCACAAGGCTTTTCTTAGTTATATTCATAATCTCAAAAGCACAATGCAGCAATGCACTGAACTGATTGTGAATAATGTTACCTACACTGAGGGTGAAGATATATATAGTGAACTTACTGGCCAATAAATTTAGCTGTGATTTTACCCCTCTCTCCTCTCCATCTGCCCTTCTAGATATACCTGAAATTTGCTCACCTCTGTCTATCACACAAGACCAAGTCTTAAAGTGCTATAAAAAGCATAGAATACTGTAAAAATGGGTCCTGACAATATCCCTGCATGCATCTTAAATAGCATGAAGCATGATTTAGCCACATCCCTAACAACACTGTTCAGTCTCAGCCTCCATACTGGTTTTGAACCAAGCAAATAGAGAACAGCTGCAGTCATTCCTCTGCATAAGAAAAGACTTTCCACAGACCCAGGCAATTACATACCCATAAGTCTGAGCAGCCTCATATGCAAAGCCATGGAAAGACTTATCATGGAATTAATCAATGTGGACATACGGTACCTCCAAACACTGGACCCATCTCAGTTTGGATTCATCAAGAGTATGTCATGCTAGGTGGACTTTTCTGGAAAGGTCACCAAAGCAACGGATAAAGGCAAGATGGTATACACCACATACCTCAACCTGGCCAAAACATTTGACATAATTCCACGCTCTGGCATAGCAGGAAAGCTAAATAAGCTGGAAAAAAACCCTCTGTCATCCAATGGATTGCAAACTGGCTCAAAGATAGCATTCGCATAATCAAAATAGAAGATGTTACCTTCATAAAGAGGCCAGTCCCCAGTGGAGCCCCCCACAGTTCTGTGAGGGGGCCTCTCCTTTTTGACATCTGCTTTTCTGAAGTAAAAGCCAACATCAAAGGGTTCTATCAGGCAGGGATTGCTGATGACTGCAAGCTAGGAGAAGTCATTGAATTCCCAAATGACTTAGGCATCCTGCAGGAAGGTTTATCTCAAATAAATAACTGCTGTCTAAATCATAGTCTGAAACTAAATGCCAAAAAATGCATTATTGTATCTTATGGAAAGTCATCTATCCCAGGAAACTACTACATTAACAATAAGCCCCTAAGAGTTGACCCAGTTGTTCTAGATTTGGGAACTCAAGTGGACAGCGACCTTACTTTTGACCAACATATATCTGTTGTTGCATGAAAGTTCTTCTATATTGCACAGTTTATAAACAAAAGGATTGTGTCTAGATCTAGTGATGTCATTGTCCCCTTTACTCAGCCCTCATTAGGCCAGTCATTGGGTATAATGCCCCTTTTGGTATGTATCTGTCCAGGAACATGCAACAGTTGTTGAATGCCCACAGATATACCTTACTAAAAGGAAACAAGACCTAAACTACATGTCCTACACGGACCAACTCAAAGCCATGTCACCATACTTGGTAACCTGCAGACTAATAAGATGTGACCTGTGTCTAGCAGACAAGGCACCCTTTAACCCATTACTGTTGGATTTACTGCACACCATCATCAAATAGCATCAGAAACACTATGTCTATGGAACTAAACCTATTCTGCAACATCAACACAATGGTTTGAAGGGACAGTATATCTGACTCCCTATCCATATAAAACAAAGATCATTCTTGTGCATTTTCAAGTACAGTTTAGATCTATGGATGGGAAACAGAAAATTTACCTCAGAACTGACCCTGTACTACTAATGGACAGAGGCAGCTCCTAAATAATTTATCTCAAGGATCGATCCCCTCAAATGATCTATGATATGATCTCAGTTATTCTCATTAGGGGTAATATATAATTACTGACCATGGGATAGGTAAGGCCAGTCTATAACTAAAAGGGATAGGGTATTTTGAGCACAAAAAGGGAAACTGGCTAGGCTTAAAATGGTCCACAAGAGCAGCTAGCCTAGCACTTACCTAAGAGCCTATGGACCTATAAGCTTCAGCAATGCCCCGTATATCCTAATAACTAAGATTATTAGTCTTAACTGTCCACTTTCAGAACTATATATCTTACCTATATGTAATTTAGCTTTAATAGAACAGCTCTCATCTAATTAGATTTAAATATAGGAGAATTAAGACAATCATTAATTAATTAAAATAATACATCAGTAGCATCTATCTGAAGGCAAATTAACTTCATAAACAATGACTGCAATTAAATTTATACTTACCACACACAATCGATTCACATTAAAGCTGATCTACCAAAATCTCAAATACTATACTATAATCACTTAACTGAATAAAATAATAATAATTTGATGATTAGCTTAGTATTAATTAAAAGCTAGGCTGTTCTTTAACCTCCAAACTTCTGTATGCTAAACTGAAAAAAATAACAACTACATAAAAGGCTACTCACAGTAGCATACTCCCTATTATACTATATGCATTAATATCATATATTCATTATATGCATATATTTATTCTATTTTATTTTTTTTAAACTTCAAGTAAACACTTCATAAGTAAACAGTTGAACTCCACCACACAACCAAGCTATAATAGGTAGACCAACACCAACAACAGCACTGTGATCCTAGTCTCACCTTTTTTCACTACCTTTATATATCTATCTGTTTATAAATGATTAGTTTACTGTAGTAAATCCTTGTTTTTCATGTATATCGTGCTTTGAATATTTTCTGTAAATCAGTTGTTGATTGTTTGCTTATTTTTGTAAACGATAATCTGTAGAACATATCGAGCTTTTCTCCCCAGGCTTCCACTGAAAAAGGGCTACTTAGCTCAATCGGACAAACCTGGTCAGCACATGTAAAATAAATAAATAACTACATACATAAATAAACGCATAAATACATAAATAAATAAATAAAAGACAAACAAAATAAAAAATACCACAAGGAGGTTAGCGAAGAAAATCCACAAAATCCAAGACACAATAGCGTACCAAGATTTATTGCCCGCTTTCATCAAATGACTTCCTCAGAATAATATCAATTCAAAAAGCTACACGTTAAATACACTGGTTAACAAGCAATTATCCAAGTTAATTAAATAATGATGAAAATTTAAAAACACACCCTCATGACTTAAAAAAGAAAGATATATCACCATCTTTGTCAATACAAAGTTTGCGATGTTTTAAAAAACACTTAACATTAATGGCCTCATTCAAACCTGGGGCTTGGTCTGATTTTAACCTAATCTGCCAAATAGTCTCCCTTTGTTCTAAATAATTCTTAAAATCACCTTCTCTCATATCTGATCTGCATGTTTCTAACACTGAGAAGGTGAATTTTTTAAAAAAGGAACAAACAGTGGAATGTTTGTATAAAGCATTAGTATGGTCTCTGACTTTAATACTGTATAAGTGTTCCTTAATACGTGTTCTTAAACTTCTCGTGGTCATCCCTACATAAAACGCAGGGCAAGTAGTACACATACTAATGTAAACAACTCCAAAGGTATTACAGTTTACAAAGCCTGGTACTTCTAATATTCTGCTGGATGTTTCAACAGTAATATAAGGCCCTTCAGAAATATATCTACAAATGTTGCACTGATGGCAACAATGCATACCCTTCTTTTTAGTTACAAGACCATTTTCTTGATAACTGTTATGTTCCAAGATTTTTTTAATATTGTGATTGTTCCGAAATACAAAATGGGGTTTAGCCCCCAAACTAATATCAGAGTTGCCCTGGATGACTCTCCAGTTTTTTTCAAGTAAATACTGAATACGATGACAATCAGCACTCATTTCAAGAGAACAAATTAAGTTGGTATTAATTCCCCTGGTTTGTCATTCTATATTACCATCTAAGTTAGGTTGTTGTAACATTGTTAATAATGCTGGATAGTGTGTCAACCGTTTGTTATAAATTTCAGTGCCACTATCTAATAACAATTGTTCTCCATAACCCCTTTGTAGGAACATAGAGACAATAAATTGAAATTCCTGAATTAAATCGGAATCTCTTGTGGTCATACGACAAGCCCTAATGAATTGTCCCCTGGGTATATTCCTAAGAGTATGTCCTGGATGACTGCTCTGAAAATGTAAATACCCATTAGTAAATGTTTCTTTTCTATGAATGCGACTATGAAATCTATTATCTATGGTGACCCACCAAAAATGAATATCCAAAAAATTGACTTTTAAACCCACATCACCCTTTGTAAATTTTAAATAACCAGATTGTGAATTTATTTCTGAAATGAAAGCTTCAACAGTATTGTTTTTTCCTTCAATAATAAGTAATTATTAATAATAATAATAAATAAATAAAAGCCTCAGCCTGTAGTCTTCAAGGATGACAAGCAATAGGTTTGACCAATAACAGTAAAACATCACACTAACAAATTGCCAGTATGTAAACATCTCATTTATTATTATTATTATTATTATTATTATTATTATTATTATTATTATGTTTTTAAAGAAAGCTTGCTTTTACACAGATCTAGTTGAACTCCACCACACAACTAAGCTATAATGGGTAGAGCAACACCAACAATGGCACTGTGATCCTAGTCTCACCTTTTTTCACTACCTTTCTATATCTATCTGTTTATAAATATATGGAGAGAGATAGAAATATCTGTCTATCTATATACATATATAAATAGGTGTAAACTAACCAAGCCCTACACCAGACACTCCCCAAAACAGCAACCACAGCATAACTTTCTAAATGTAAGCACTGTCTCAACTATCCAGATTTTTGCAGAATATCCATATTTGTCTCATATTTATGGTCTGCTCCTCATCAAATCAGTGGTAATCTAGAAAAACATTGAGAAGCACAGCTAGTAAATATTCAGGTAATACACTGTTAAAAGCAATGACATTACATTTACAAGGAATGACCACTTTAAGTGATTCATGATTAAGACTTTCAGTATGGCATGCAGGGTATAAGCAGTGTTTCTCTGTCACCCAGGGCCAGTGCTACCATTTTAGGGGCCCGCAACAAGTTTCAAGTTGGGGGCCTTACTCAGTACAGTATAAAGCATGATCACATTGCCATCGCACCTCCTTACCTGTAAAACTGATCCAGCACCATTTAATGACTACTATAGTGTTACCACATTAATTTCATTAAGAATTGATGTGCCAAGGTACACCCTGGCATTTAGAACCAATGTTACATTATGACAAACCCCTGTACCACAGCAAGGTAGCCTAGCCACACACAGGTGCACACACACTGACTGGCATTTAGTACCAATGTTATTTTATGACAAACTCCTGTACTACAGCAAGGTAGCCACTCACAGGTGTACACACTGATTGTCATTTAGTGCCAGTGTTGCATTATGACAAACCCATGTACCACAGCAAGGCAGCCACTCACTGCTGCACACACTGACTGGCATTTAGTGCCAATGTTACATTATGACAAACCCCTGCACTACAGAAAGGTAGCCACTCACAGATGCACACAGTGACTGTCATTTAGGGCCAATGTTACATTATGACAAACCCATGTACCACAGCAAGGCTGCCATTCGTTGGTGCACACACTGATTGGCATTTAGTGCCAATGTTATTTTATGACAAACCCCTGTACTACAGCAAGGTATCAACTTACAGGTGCACACAGTGACTGTCATTTAGTGCCAGTGTTACATTATGACAAACCCATGTACCACAGCAAGGCAGTCACTCACTGGTGCACACACTGACTGGCATTTAGTGCCAATGTTACATTATGACAAACCCCTGTACTAAAGCAAGGTATCCACTTAATGGTACATTATGATAAATCCATGTACCACAGCAAGGTAGCCACTCAGAGGTGCACACACACTGACTGCATACTCCTCAGCTGCCCAGATTTTTACATAATGTCCAGATTTTACTATTTTTTTTTCTGTGTGTTCCTCAAAATTTGTAGTTTTCTGGATTTTTTTGTGACAAATTATGGAGGACTGAATTCACTAACTAATGACAGGCATTTGAGTTTGTCTTCATATTCTTCAGAAAATGCATGGTAACACCTTTTATTCTAGCATTTTGTTTTAAGTTTATAAGAGCAATATTAAAAATTTCTCCTGATTTTTGGGGCTGTACCCCCATTATCTTTGGCTTTGTTCAGATTTTTTGTGCTATGAGACTTAGAGCTATGACTGGCATTTAATAGTAATGTTGTTATATTACAACAAGCCTCTGTACTGCATCAAGGTAGCCAGTCTCACAGAGGTATAGAAAAAAGCCCACACTGACTCCCACAGAAAGATGCCCACACTGACTCCCACAGAAAGACACCCACACTGACTCCCACACAAAGACAGCCACACTGACTCCCACACAACGATACCCACACTGTCTCCCACACAGACACCCACAGTGACTCCCACACACAGCACAAACACAAGACAAAGACAACAATACAACAAGACTGAACAGAGACACCCACACACAGGACAGAGGCACACCATGACAGACAGACTATTGCACACAGGATAGACACCCACACATGATAAAGACAGCACTACAGCAAGACTGAACATTAGCACCCACACACACTCTGACACACAGAACAGACATCCACACAAGATAAAGACAGCATTATAGCAAGACTGAACAGAGACACAAGACAGACATATACACAGACTCTTGCACACAGGACAGACACATAATAAAGACAGTACTACAGCAAGACTGAACATTGACACCTGCACAGTCTCAGACACACAGGACAGAGGCACCCACCCCCACAGGACAGAGACAACACCAAGGCAAAACTACTGCAAGGCTGAACAGAAACTCACACAAGACAAAGGCAGAACTACCACAAAACAGAACTGAGACACCACTCCCCAAAACAAGATGATGACAGCAATAAGGCAAGACTGAAACACACAAGTAGCGTTATATAAACTGATCCCATCACACAAAACAGTTACTAACATGCAGAACAGTTGCACTGCAGAGGTACACAAGACAGCTATGGGACAGACATAGGAAAGACTACAGACACACAAGGGAAAACTATGGAGATTACCGAGCCTGTGGCAGACAGACTCAAACTCAACAAACCCAAGAGAAAGCCATGGGGATTATTGCATCTGAGGCAGACAGACTCAAACCCAAAGAAACACACAAGATAGAGCCATGGGGATTACTTAGCTTGAGGCAGACAGACTCAAACCCAAAGAAACACACAAGAACGCCATGGGAATTACTGAGCCTGAGGCAGACAGACCCAAACTCAAGCACAAGAGAGCAATGGGGAGTACAGAGTCTGACACAGGTAGACTCAAACCCAGACAGAAACAGGTGAAGTCAAAACCAACATAGTGTCATTTGTCTTCAATGTGCAGTTAGCCCTTCAGCTTTTCTGATTGATGCCATGTTTAGTGCCATTAGCAATCTGTTCTTCCTTTGCTTCTATCCTAGTCTCACAATGAGTCCTGCCACTCCCAACTGTCCTAGCCTCACAATGAGTCCTGCCACTCCCAACTGTCCTGGCCTCACAATTGTCCTGCCACTCTCAACTGTCCTGAACTCATGATGAGTCCTGCTGCTCCTACCTGCCTTTGTCTAAAATCCTGCTAGTTTAATCCTCCTTGTTCTACTTGGTCCTACCTGCTGTTGTAAGCAAAAAATCAGTGAACACAGCATACAATACAAGCCAATCTAACAGACTAAGTGAAATTTACACACTTACAGCATTATAAAAGATTACTGGAGTGGAAATATCAGCACATACCTAGAGTTTTACTGGGATCTTACGCATTTTCTTCCAGACAAAGTTTTCAGTGAGGCTGACATATGATAAACCTTGTCCCACTCCATGCTCAATTGAGAGCACAGCTAAGCATGAAAGTCTCTCTTGACTCATTGAGAAATGTATGTCTTTATGAGTTTCAGTTTAGAAAAGGTGCATTCTGCAGTAGCCAGCGTAACAGGTGCAGTCAAATAAATAAGCAGTGAAACATTAAGTATTTATATAGATGTCTTGTAAGTGGTTGCAAATGAGGAAATTTAGTACAGTCATTGGTACTGATCCATTATCAATCATTTGAAAAAAGCTTTTCAGTTTGTGCCCAAGGTCAGAGTCATCATTGTCACAGTGGCCATTTATCCTGTCAATCAGTTGATCTTTCAGAGTCTTGCAGTGTTGGAGCAATGTGTCTTCTGCAACTTCACTCAAGGCTTTAATATTTGATAAAAATCCAAAGGCCTTATCAAATTCTGAAAGCTTATCAAACCATTTTCTAAATGATTGGATTGTTATGTCTAGCAGCACATTATAGTTTTACCATTGGATCCTGTACAGTCTCATCTTCTCCTTCATAGTCAAAGAAGTGCTTTACTTTCCTCTTTCCTCTGCCTTTTTTTTTTAAATGTGGTGCCAACAACCAGTTCTTCTGCTATCTTGGAGGCTT
The DNA here is from genome assembly GCF_019279795.1 of Protopterus annectens. Lineage (NCBI taxonomy): Eukaryota > Metazoa > Chordata > Ceratodontiformes > Protopteridae > Protopterus > Protopterus annectens. The sequence goes on along the minus strand of NC_056734.1, from coordinate 650,662,606 downwards.
CACCAATGGCATGTTGAAATCCTGTCTCTCTCTCATTTTTCAGCAAGTCCATAGTTGGTGCCAGCACTTTGAAATATAGAGAAATGTCAACTGGTGGACTCTGCAGAACTTTGCTTGCATGATTTACCTTTGTCATCACATCATACCAAACCACTAAATGTACAATGAATTGGTATGACATACGTTCCGAACAGAGTCTCCTTGCTTGTTGATATGCTGCAACATCACTTGTATGTAAAGCTTCACCTATCTCCTGTAATGCTTCCATGACCCCCTTCAACTGAAATCTTACTGCCTTAACAGAGTCTATCCTGTATTCTCAGCGAGTTTCAGACAATGGATTCACAGTCACATTTGTGTGCTGTTTCAAGATCTGCCATTGGCTCGTTGATGCTGAACAGAGTACATAAATGTTCTACAGACATCCAAAGAAAGAGATTGCCTGTAGGGATGAATGTGCTCCATCACTAACTATAAGATTTAAATTATGGCAGGCACATGGCACATAAACAGCCATTGAATTAATCTGTTTTATCTGGACCTGCACTCCAGTTCATTTCCCCTTCATTTAGCTGCTATTGTTGTATCCTTGTCCTCATCAGCCATTAATGTCCAGTTGATGATTTTGCAGAGTCTGAAGAAGTGCTTTTGTAAGTCCTGTCCCAGTTGTATCATTCACAGGTACAAATCCCAGAAAGTGTTCCTTAGCTGTGGCTGCAGCGTTGAAATATACACATACTTATCTACTACAGTCATTTGCTCTTGATTTCTGATGGCTGGCATGCAATCAGGAATCACAGAAAGATACCTAGCATCTTTCACCTTCCCTACAATGGTCCTTAAAATAGCATTTGCAATCAGCTGGATAATTTAATTCTGTATGTCCTTCCCAAGATAGTGATCCATTACCTTTTTATTTCTGATATGACAAAAATGTTTAGCCATGACAGAATCAAACTGCAACAAAAGTTGCACTTGGCCTAAGAAATTGCCATTGCCTTAGGTGTACAGGGCATCACTCATACCACAAAATGCTATGTTCCATTCTTCCAAGTATTGGAGAGTAGCTATAATGTGTTCTAATACACCACACCAGTGAGTTATCTGCTTTTCAACCACTGCTTGTCTGTTATCATCCATTGTCTACCTATTCTTTAATCTATTGCACAGTTCATTTCACTTCAGCATGGATGCTGCATGCCCTGGTGCTCAGTCATGGCTTTGTAAAGCTTTGGACATGTCTTTCCATGCTCTGTAACCACTTGATCTGAGAAGATGGTTAGAATGTCCAAATAATTTGTATGAAAAACAAAACAGTTCATCTTTTGAGACTGAATATGTCAACCAAGTGTGTTTTGCTCTCTCCCCATTAGCCAGGACATGGAAATAGTTCTCCAATGTAAATCTTCTTTTCTTTGAATGACCACTACTGCAACTCGAACCAACGGAATTGTCAATACCACACCAAGCTATACCAGTGGAAAAAAATATTTAAACTTTGTACAAATTCTTTAATGTACAAGAAAAAAAGACCAATTCAGTTTCCTTTAGTGCCTCGGCCACTACGAGCCTTTGCAGAGTATACTTGAATTTCAAAACAGTCTCCTTATATACATCAAAGTAACATTAATTAAACAATTATCCAATTAAAACAGACAAAAAGAGGCAATGATATTCTTTCTGGGGGACAGTCTTAGAACTCAATATGTGATAGAACTGGCTTTAATTTGTTTACAAAATAATATTTTTTAGTTCAATGGCTGTCTATACAGAGAAAAATGTGGCACAACCATAGGGGCAGCGTTTGCCCCCATGTATGTCAATTTATTCATGGCTCTCTTTGAAAATGAAGTCATATATAGGAACAACTTTTTTTAGAAAATATGTCAAAAAATATTGTAGATGTTTTGATGACCTGCTCGTTTTTGTTTGTAGAGGGGATTTTGATGAAGTAGAAACATTTATAGAAGACCTACATGAAAATAGTTTGGCATTAATTTTGATGGACTTCAAAAGAGAAGCCAGGTTAATTATTTGGATTTAACCATTGAAGGGCAAGGAAATGGTAAAATTAAAACTGAAATGTATAGGAAATTTGATGAACAAAATCACATATTGCATGGTACTAGTTGTCATCCCCCACACACAATAACGTCAGTACCTTATGGAGAATTATTAAGAATTAAAAGATTGTGCAATGAAGAGCAATATTGCAGTAGAGAAATTAGTAAAACTGTTCATATGTTTATAAAGAGGGGGTATGACAAGGAGTAAGTCTGGGAAGGATATAGGAAAGCATATGACAATAAAACTAAAATGAAGAGGTTTAATACAAATTATAATATTAATAAACAAGAGTCTACAGTTGCAGTGATGTATATTTTGTTTCAAAATATACACTTTTTTCAAAAAGGTTGGAACAAATAGTTAGGTATTATTGGACTTTTATAAAAAGAGATTTGAAAAATTTTGAAAATGTAAACCTGAACTTCTCTTATGACACAGGTAGAAGTGTAGAGGACATTTTAGTACATGGCAGATTTAAGAGGCCTAGTATAGGAATATCAAGAGAATTGTCATATCAGGGAACTTTACAGTATGGAGCCTGCACAGTGTGTCATTATATGGTCAATAGCTTCCCTAGTATTAACGGTAGAATTTGTGATGTACAGGGAACTTATAACTGTAAAAGTGAGAGAATAGATTATGGACTTAAATGTCCTTGTGTACTATACTATATAGGAGAAAGCAAAATAAGTTTTGAAACTAGGCTCAAGGAACACACTAGGGACATTAAGAAAAATAACCAGTTTAGTCCTTTAACAGAACATTTTAATTTATGTCAAGGGGAGATCCAGAAGAACAACAAGCTACAATTTTATTACAGCTTAGTGATCAATATTGTTCACCAGAAAATGTTAAACAAAGATTAAGGAAGAAAGAGTCTATTTTAATTTTAAAATATGGAACTTTGTCTCCAGGGAGTCTTAACCAGGAGCTTAACTGGAAATGTTTTATATAAAACGTTTTATTAGGAATGTGTTCCTTTAAAAGTTTTTGTCTGCTTTAAATGGATAATTGTTTAATTAATGTTACTTTGATATATATATATATATATATATATATATATATATATATAGAGAGAGAGAGAGAGAGAGAGAGAGACTGTTTTGAAATTCAGGTATACTCTGTAAAGGCTCATAATGGCCGAGGCACTAGAGGAAACCGAATTGGTCTTTTTTTCTGATACATTGAAGAATTTGTACAAAGTATGAACATTTTTTCACTGGTATAGCCTTGTATGGTATTGACAAATCATCTTTTCGCTGATTGTCTGGGAACTGCAGCAACACCACTGGCACAGGTCCATGCTGAATGGCAGCTACCCTGAACTCATCCCTTATCAACTCCTGCCAAGTTCCTAGATTCTCAAAAGGTTCACCTGACACTTCCTGCAAGTCATAGGTCACATCTATTGTCAATAAAGAAGTATAGGCTCCTTCTGTATCAAACTCTGGTCATCCAGGCAGCACTTCTATAGTTGAATCCACATTTGCTGACATAATTTCACCCATGGTAACGGCTGTAGGTTTGCAGGAGGTAGCCTGTGGTGCAGCCACAACAGAATGGTCACTTTCTGTCATAAGGATGCTGGGCTCACAGTGGGTAGGCTGTAATGCAGAATCATTGTGTTGTCCTGAAGGCAGATTTTTTCCTTAATGTCCCCTCTCTGATGACTCAAAGAAAACTTTCTTGATGGAACCCTGTCTGTTTACATCCTCATTCCTCTGCTGCTGAAGCTTTCATTTTGCTGCTCCTGACAAATATCTATGCTTCATCTCTAACTGGGAATGGAAGTAAAGCAGAATTACTACAAATGCAGACATTGAGTCCCTTTGTCATACTGTTAGTAAAAAGCACTACACTGCAGGTACATGTATGCAACTTTCTTTGACCTACCCAGACTGCATAATGACAAACATTAGCATCCTGAACACATTCTAAGGATGGTATTTTCCAGTTTACAAGAAACAACTCCCATGATAATAGTGCAATGTTACCCATCGGATTTATTTAAATGGATCCACTGCAGTAAACCCTTTGCCACAACATGAAATACAAACACCAAGCTAGCCAACCAGTGTAAACAATAAGTATCGTAACTTTAGGTGCAATCTACAAACCTGCAGCCTTTCCTTTAATACACTGACACTTGCCTCCTCTCCTTACAAAATACAATAACTAACTATAATTCACTTTTGTGCTTTACTCTCCAAGCATCTTCTACTGTATTGCAATACTATTCCTACAAAACCTTATAATAAAATAAGTAACCACAAACCTATGGTTTATAACTAGGTAGCACTGCATCTTGACATGAAAGACCACTGCAAAATGCATTCCAGTTAAGCAAAAAAAAAAAACGGAAGCTGCCACACCAAGTCAATTAAGTGCTATACAAGCCATGATGCAATGCACACCCAACAAGTGATCAAGTTGATTCCATTTTACAGTGTAGGCAGAACTGAAGAAAAATCAGGACCAGTAGCAAAAAACTGCAGTGCAGGCGTATAAACCAGAAAAATGGATTAGGTTCCAAAAAGTCATGTTAGTATAACTGTAGGTACAAAAGAATGATCAACCTTACACTGAACATTGTTTATATAGACAAGCTCATACAGTAGGCAGTATTGTACTGTAGGCCAAAAAACTGCTGAGTAACAGTAACCAGTACGCAAAAAGTACTGTAACTCAGGCAGGAGGCACAATTAAAGTGCATTACAAACTACGGGTTTATACTATAAGATCGACGGTCGAAAACATTGAACACCATATGGTCGACACCATATGGTAGATGTCTTCAAATACTGAACTTATATAAACAACAAAAAAAGAAAAAAGTACCCTAACGGTTTTAAGCAGGGGCAAGCCCCGCTGCATCTCCCACATGGGGAGCTGTGCCCCCACACCCCCGTTACTTAAATATACCAACTCCGAGACCACACTACATTGTAGTAAATGGAAATCTCCCCTTACGGAGATTTCCGTTTACACGTTCCATGTTCTCCACTTTCACTATTCTCGTGTCAACATCAGCTTCGATATTGTTGGCTTTCGAAAATATAATACAGACCCACAAAATACATATCGCATGATGACTTCCATTGACATCAGTCACTATTGCACCGCAGGCACAAAGACTGAAGAATGACTGACCAGTAGGCAAAAAATTAATGAGAAAGGTCAAAGTTACAGTTTTAAGTTAATACCAAACACTGGAGGTGAACCTCAGCTTTTTCTACAAAATTATATCACTTTCATCCCCACAAACATGTGAAGAGGCCACAAAAGACCTAAAATATTGCTAAAGCAAGCTCTCTGGGACAGGCAATTAATGTCTGAAAGAACAAATGTCTAGGGAGAAAGTCACAAGTTTTAATGGGAACACACCAAACTATGAGGCAAGAAAGGTTATGGAGCAAAAAAAGACATTTCAAAAAACTATTCCTACTTTAATCACAAACCAGCCAAAATTCAGGAATCCAGTGTTAATAAATTACAGGCACTGCATGACACGTGCAACATTTTCTTAAACCAAGCCACTACTGCTAAATCTCTTGGCACACTTGAACAAACCAAAATCATTGGTAGAATTAAGGAATAAAATCATGGACTTGTTGGAAAACCTCATTTGTGAGGGATGTAGAAGTGCCAAGCAAACATCGGGAGACATATATTCCCACAACCCTCCTTAGCACAGGACCTGTGGACAAAAACATAAAGCCAGGAAATGTACTATGCATTATGTGGAGGATAAGAAACATGAAGTCCATTTTTGGTAGTAGCTTCAGCCCTCAACATTGTGCTAAGTAATCATTTTGTGAGCAAGAACAGACCAAAAATATCAGGCAAACATTCTACATCATTTTCCCAGCTCCTACCCCCTGACTTCATCACAATAATTATAGTAAACGAAGCCAAAAATAATTGCAGAGGAAATAGATTAAAACATTGCTATGATAAAGTTAATGATACTAGAATATCAGGGTTTGCATTAGCATGCATTAAAACTGTATATTCTGCAAAATTATCACAGACCTCAATGTCACAACAAAATAATGTTAGATGAAGTAAACAAACTAAAAAATGAGACAAAGGTGTAACATCAGATATGTAAAACAATGTACTTATGAACTACAGCAGATTTTGCAGGAGCATGCATTGCATGAGCCTACATTTTTGATGAGGAACAGAATAAAATTACCAGGCAAACCATGTAAATATTTTGCAACATTGTAGCATTCTAGCAGCTATACCCTTCTCCTAATCTATCAATTTAACAACTCTAGGCAAAGCCAAACACACAATAAAGGCATAACAAGGGAGTTTTAAACATTGCCATAATAAGTCTGGGTGTTACAGTAGGGATTTAAAATACTGGGTTTATAAACTAATTATGATGTTAGAATAAGATTTTGCAGTAGCATGTGTTGTATCAGCCCATGTCTTTGTGGAAGAAAAAAACAAAAACAACATCTGGACATTGTGTAAATTCTCACAGGCCCCATCAACCTCCCAACCTCTGAGCACAATTCAAACACAGCCCAGAACAAGGTATAACATCAGGGATAGTTTAAAATATTACTATGATAAACTTAGATAGAAGAACAGTGTTTGGATTAGCATGCAGTAAGACATCAGTACATTCTGTCGGATGCTCACAGCCCCTAACCACCAATGTCTCAGCACAATTTTTGACGAAGTGGTAAAATAAAAAGACAAAGGTATAACATTAACAATATGCTTATACATTGGGTGACTTGAGTTTAACAAAAAAAAAATACAAGGCAAACACTTGAGCACTGTGCAACATTCTCACAGCCCTTAACCACTCTGCCAACCTCTCAACACAACAACTATGGACAAAACAAAAAAAGTCGTAGCATCAAGGATAGTTATAAACATTACTAGTATACACAATACTAGCATAACAGGGTTTGCATTAGTGTGCATGCAAACATCTATATATTCTGCAACATTCTCACAGCCATTAACCCCCCTACCAACCTTTCAGCACAATTCTGGACAAAGGAAAAAGTTATAGAACAAAGTTGTAGCATCAGGGATAGTTGTAAACATTGCTGGTATACGCAATCAAATACTAGCATAACAGGGTTTGCATCTATATACATTAAAGCAACATCTGTACCTTCTATACCATTCTCACAGCCACTATCATGCCTACCAACCATTCAATATAATTATAGACAAAACAAAAATAAGTTAATGAAAATTCTTGTGCAAGATTGACTCCCCACATCCCCAAACCTCTTAGCACAAGAACTATGCACAAAAAAGTAATGCAATCATCTCCCCAAATTACCTCACCCTCAACCCAAGACTACATCTCGACATTAATTACAAACGAGCCTCCCTTTCTCAATCTGTAAGCAGAAAAATGCTAGACAAATGTAAAATAGCACTGGTACAACTACATCTCTCAACCCCCTTAGCAAAAGAATTCTGGAAAAAAGTAAAACACTGATACAACCACAGCCCCTCAACACCCCCAGTTCTCTTAGTATGGGAATTCTGGACTAAAGTAAAATACCCTATGAACAAATTAGGAACAAAGTACCAAATAAACTAAGACAAAGAGTTATTACATTGACTTACAGTGGAAACACCAATAAAAATCTACAAAAATTCTGGACAATTAATAACATCCTTCACCCCAGCAAAACCTCACCCCCCCCCCCTTCCTAATGTACCCAAAAGCCCATTTACCATTGCAGAACACTAACAAATATTTCGCCAAAAGCATTCTATCCCTAACCAAAAACAACAAACCACTTACCATCAACTGACATCCAACCCAACAATAGACTAACATTCTCCTTACAGCCTATCTCCACAAATACCATTGAAAAACTACTAAAAAAAAACTTTAACTTACCATAAATGCAGCTGATAATCCACCAGGAGGATTTCTGAAAATAGCAGCTGAAGCCATTTCTTACCCTGTCTCAGTACATAATAGATCCATTACTTAGCAATGTGTCCCAACAATCTGAAAAATATCACACATTATACCCTTGCACAAAGGTGGAAACTCCACAGAACTTACAAATTATAGGCCCATAGCAATTCCCTCCCCACTATCTAATCTCCTAGAACAATGCATTCATTCTCAACTTCTGCAATATCTCATAACCAATAATGTACTCACGAAATCCCAACATGGCTTCAGGCCTCATCATAGTACCACAACTGCCCTCCTCAGGTGTACCAACACCATCAATCAATTTAGAAATGATCATCTGTCTTTCTAGATTTGTCAAAGGCATTTGATGCAATTTTTCACAACAAACTACTAACTACTCTTGCCAACCTTAATCTCAGTCCCTTAGCCCTCAAATGGTTCCAAAGCTACCTAACAGGTCTTAGGCAGCAAAATGGCTTTAAGATCTAACCCCTCTACTCCCAGTCACATTAGGAGTCCCACACGGTCCATCCTTGGTCCACTTCAGTTTAGTGGATTTGCTAACAACCTCAATACCACCACCTCCCTACCATCCACAATCCAATATGCTGATGACTCTAGACTTATGTGTCACATCTACCATGCAACAGCTTATGCCCAATCCAGGCTAAAATAAGCCAGTCTTTACCACCTACCCCATACTCCTAAAAACTATTCACTTAGACAGCACCTCACAAGACTATCCACATATCCCTGGTCTAGCAAACTCTATGTAACATCCTTTTCTTCTCTCTGTCCCATCATCTATCTCTCCTCCTTTTATGTATATTATAGCGCACATTCCCTTATATTGTCATTTGCAAAAACAAATAAACCATACTTATTTTACATATTTCTATCACTTGTGTACTAAGATAAATACAAATAACAGATAATTATCTTTATCTTCGTATAAATAATGCTATGTTGTCTTCTCAAGTGTGTTACCATACTGAGCTTTTCTTCCCAGGCCTTTGCTGAAAATGAGTTCTAGCCCAGTTGGACTATCCTAGTAAAAATATGTAAAATAAATAAAATAAATAGTACAACCACTGCCCCTCCTCCAATCCTCTTAGCAGAAGAACTCTACACATAAGTAAAATAAACTGGTACAAATACAAGCCCTCACCCACAAATCCTCTTAGCACAAGAACTCTACACAAAAATAAAATAAAATTGGTACAACCACAGCCCCTCACCCCCCAAACATCTTAGCACAAGAAATCTGCACTAAAAAGTAATGCAATCATCTCCTTAGGTTAGCCCCTCACAACAAATAAATAAAGTTAAAACTAAACCCCAAAAACGTACCTTTTATGCAGTTTACAGAAGGTTGTTTTTAATCTTCTACTCCCTCTTCATAACTGTGGACTGATCTGCTGCTTGCTTCCCCTCTAGACCAGTGCAGTCCTTTTTAAACTGGCCTTAAAAGGACAGTTTTTCAGACCTTTTGAAATTGCCCTGAGAAGGACAATTGAAAATAGTCTTGTCCAACAACCATGACCGCTCCTGTAAGGCTTGAATCTGCCATCTATCCATTATTCTCTGTCATCATTCTAGTAATCCAAAGGCTTGCTCAATCTGCTGATGACCTGCTAAAAATAAAATTTCTCTCTTAAAAAACAAGAGAAGTATGCCTCACTATCAACACATACCTTTTTAAAGGCAATTGAAACAGGAAGTGTTTTTCAAGGACCAATTAGGTTCTTGCTTTATCACTTCATTGTTTAAAAAAAAAAAGACAACTTACTTCCCTGACTGCTGCAGCCAGTCAGATCCCTTGATTCAGTGAAGTGAACCTGACTAAGTGCAGCTTACAGGCGAATCACAAAAAAAAAAAAACCCTGGAAAAAAGTTTGTGATCATGCAGTGACATCATAGAACTATGCAGACGTCCACTAGGTGTCAAGGAGTGAACGGACAACACGGCCCTACCTACAACTTGCTGGATGGGGGCCCTTGAACACAGGGACATGATTGTGAGCTCCCTGCGGCTGTGGGTTCCTTGGGTGCCTGATGCCAGCTATGCTGTCACCTTTCAATATGTGTGTAAGAAAAAGTCAAAACTGCAGTGAAAGGAAGGTGTATGAGTTACAGAGTTTTACAACTGATATGCCAGAATAAGCTGACCTGAGGAGAATAGAGAGAGTAAATATGCAAAAGAAGTAAAAGCGGGAAAAGAAAAAAAATAAGCTGAAAAGCAGTAATGAGAAAAAAAAGAAACATATGCAACCATTGAGAATGCATCAGAAATAATGAAGAAAAATGGTAAGGGAAATAAGAGGTCACCTTGATGAAAATGTTTAGAGAAGGGAGGAAATACTAACATCATATTAGAAGAATAAAAAAATGGAACTGACTTGACTATATCGGAGGTCACAGAAGTGGTACACTCTGATCTCATTTAAAACAAGATCCAATAGATCAAATTGTTAAAAGCAAGGCTTGACACTACAGATACCAAAATGGAATTATTTGATGTAAACTTGTTGACTCAAA
>NC_056734.1:650627084-650649584 GCF_019279795.1 Protopterus annectens | reverse complement strand
AGATGTCATTCCTTTTCAAAAAGAGGAAAATGAGAGAAGAGGAATAGAGAGGGGAAGAAAGAAAAAGAATAGAGGTAGGAATATTATGCAAGCTTATTAGATATGAGAAACATAGTTACTCAAATGTGAAGGGGTTGACAAACTCAGTGAAAAAGGAACATGTATATAATGTATTAAAGAAAGAAGATATAAACATAGCAATACTACAGGAAGCACATCTAAATAGAGAGGAACCTAGTAAAATGTTCCTTAGGGGGTAGGTCCTAGTACAAGTGATGTATCATAGCATGAGAAAGAGGTGTGTGATTATTTTAGCAGATGGAAAAATGTGGCTAAAAGAAAAGGTCATTTTTGAAGTTGAATACAAATTTCTGGCCACCTGTAGAAGAATTCATATGAGAAAAAATATTACAATGACTTCCATTTATGTGAATCCAAAGGCTAAATGGCAGAAAGTAAGAACAATGTTGATGAGGATTGTGTATTTTTATGAAGGGACCCTAATATTAACAGAAGAATGAAACACGATAGTTCAGAAGACAAAAATGGCTAGAGGAGATTATCAGATAAGGTACAAAACTAGAGAATGGGCTTATTGACACTGGAAAGAGATGGGGGTACAAAGATCTGGGATATACATATTACAGCCCAAACTGGAGCTTGTGGTAAAGAAATGATGAGATAATGGTGTTGAGCGAACAGAGGAACTTGAATGAGCAGGTAGGATTAGCACTGATATTGTAATCAGATCATGATCACTTAATGGCAAAACTATGAGGGATGAGTCAGGATACAGGATGTGGAGATTACTGTACTATACACTGGCACAGAAAGATAACAAAAAAAAGAGTTAAAAATAAATTAGAGGAATGTTTAAGAGGAACAGAGGTATACATGACTGATGAATGGGACAGACTAAAAGAGATGTTCAGGAGTGAAACACAGCAATTGAAAAGATGAGAGAGAGAGAGAGAGAGATATGGAAAGATGAAATAAATGTAAGAGAGAAACTGAGGAGTGCAAAGTTAAATGAAGAGCAGAAATACAACTGAGTTCACAAAAGATGGAAGATAAAAGAATAATGGCACAGGTTATAGCAATAGGGTAGCTGCACAACATAAATGGACAGCTATTAAAGCACCAGTGGCACATTTAAGGATACAGAAGACCTGCTCATATATACTATCCAACTAGATTCCCAGTTGCCACAATGTTTTCTCTTTTCAAGTCAGTGGACATTTCTCTGTCAGTCAATCATTTATGCCAACTGCTTTTTTTATTTATCTTATATCTGGATGCCTTACTGTTCCCCTTAATGGCTAGATAAAGTTCCTTCATGTCTTTTGATGGGCTGATTAGATTAAATATGATACCATCTGCATAGAGAATAATCTATAGGTAGGTTTACTCTTTCTTACCTATGTTCCCTAATTCCTTACACCCTTATTTTCTATGCCAGTGGTTCCAAATATAAAGCAAACACTCATGGGGGGTGGGCACACCATCAGACGGCATATTCTTACTCAACCAAATACTTTCTGATAATTTTCCCTCTGACTTGATCTGTTCTTTATCCTGCCATATAACTCCAATTTCAGAGCTATCTCTTTATGAAACTCTCTATTGTCTAGTAGGGCAAACAGAGAGTCCTGATCTGCTTGAGCAAAGTTTTTTCAATGTCTAGGGATAAAATCACTACCTCCTCCCCTGATTTATTAGTCTCTTGAATTATTATATTATCAAAAGTCCTGCTTTCTTGCATAATACCACATTTGTCCATTTCAATTAACTGTGGCAGTGTTCCTGCTAGCCTTTTAGCCATTATATTCAAAAAGACTTTATAAACATTATTTAAGATAGTGATCAGTCTGTATGAACTAGCCAGTTTTAAATGTACCCCCTCCTTAGGCCTCATTGCTATCACCCCCCTTTCTCCATAACTCTGGAGCCTTATGTGTCTGCTTTATGTTGTTAACTAGTTCAACACATTTGTCAATTAGGGCCTCATGTTCAAGCTCTCATACTTTGTTTGAAATACCATCTGTCCCTGGTAATTATTTTCATGTTTCCCTTACCTGAATTGCCTTGACCACTTCATGTATAGTAAATTGGCAGAAATAGGGTTACCACCTGTCCCACTTCGTGAAGGACAGTCCCTCTTTGGACAGTTGTGTCCTGCAAAAACATTGTAAAAATGGCCAATGTCCTGAGATTGTAGGGCAAAATTATTTCCCATATTTTATGTAATAGTTGCATAAAACAGTTATTCTGTATCTGAAACACCTAAATGTTATAATGTTATCAGAAACACAAAAATCAGCTAAAATGTTACAAGAATAAGCTTTTATTTAGGCAAAAAGTTGAGTACTGTCCTTTGTACTAGCCATGCATATGTTTTGGCCTGCAAAATCTGATGTTGTTACCACAATTGCCCCAATTTGGGCATTTGAAAAGGTGGCAACCCTAGGCAGAAAGCAGGAATCAGAAACAGAAAAAAGATAGCATTCTCCATCAGCTGATGTAATGAAGATGTCACAAAATGGGGGGAACATGGATAGTAGAGGAGAAAATGTGTGGAGTTACGGGTGATATGAGGTGTGTGGCTTTTTTCTGGTTTTAGCCACAATGAAAGGTGGCAACCCTACCCAAGTACTAAATGAATAACTGAGAGTTGCTGTTCTTGTTTGTACACATCACAACGTAAAAACGTATTTTCAGACTCCTAACAGTTACTATTTAGGTTTGTACACATCTTGAAATTTTTTTCTTTTTTTTAACAGAATGGCTTGCTTCCTGTATTAGTAGTTCACTAAAACTATCAAAAACCATCCTGAAGTACAATGAATTTTAAAATAAGATATTTATTGAACATCTTCACTTCTTTTTACCTTTCCCTTCACATTCACTAGCATTAATGCTATGAAAAATCACTCAAGTCCTATACAAGACTGGACAATCACAGCAAGTTCTCAAATGGAAGGATACTTATTCACATGCCATCAGACATTCATCAAATTTGGTTTCCTTCTGTCCCTGATATGCACAATACTTATAGAAATGCTTTGTAAAGATAGTCTTCTTGGTAATGAAAACATATCATGTCTTGATCGAAGAAAGTCCGTTTAAATATTTTTGTTTTACACAATCTCCTTTGAACACATTTTCATACAACCTAGTAAATTCTTCAAAACGCTTTCTTTGCTATTGTCTTCATCATAACTTTCAACAATTGTGTTCAATTGCAACGTTTTTGCTCTGTTTTTAATATGAAAACTTTGTAATTTGATGCTTTTTCTGGATTCTGAAAGTTTCATAATCAACATTTTATACATGAATAAAATAATTCCTAAAAGAATAATGATTATTGCAAATAGCATGAAGAATTTTAAATGCCTCCAGAAAATAAGTTGGCTAGCCATGCCCACTGGGAACTGTCAGCGTCTTTAGCATGACACATTTCTGACGCTTTTTGTATAATTTCCAGGTGGCTATGAATAGCATTTGAATTATCTGGAATAAATGAGCAGTACTTTGTTTTGATCAGTATGCATGTATCACCCATATGGGTAGTGATGGAAAGGTAGCATAATTGTTAAGGTATGTACCTTAGAGACTCAAGGTGAAGGATTTGATTCTCACATGGGGTAATTGGCTAGGCTTGACATGACCTCCAGCAGTAGTTAACCTATTACAAATCTATAAACCATACCAAGGTAGATGCAGTGATCTAACTTTTTGATTGTCTTTTTCATAGTAAAAGCAGCAATTAAAGTTAATTAACATTTTACTTATTTAGTTATTTATTGACATTTCATTACCATGAAAGTCACACTAGGTAGGAGCCCAGTTTCAGAGGAGGCTCAGGGAGAAAAGCTCCATATTATTACAAAGCATTTTAAGAACGATAATTTTGCAATCTTCAAAAATAAAACAAAAACATGTAGTTTAATTAATTATAACAAATTAGACATAATATAAAAACATTGGTTAAGAACTGATAGAAGGTATATGCGATCATTTAATATTTAGAGAAATTTTATACAGTATAGAGAAATTAAAGGTAAGTTAGTCTAATACAAATAGGAATTATGATATGAAGTGATGGAAAAAGAGGGCTATGATATATTTAGAGAGAAAGTCAGGGAAGAGCATTAGATAGCAGCAAGGAAGTAAGTGAAGAAGGGAGAGTAAGGCGGTATAAGGAATGAAAAGCTACTTGTTAACATTTAGGGATAACATTTATTCTGGTTTTGAGCAAGAGCAGAGCCATTTTTTAGTTAGCAAGTTTATGTTCAAATCCTGGGTTTAAAAAGTATAGGTGTTTCAGCTGCGTGATTTATGGTTTAGTTTCCTGAGTCCAAGCACACTTTTAATGGAAATACTTGAGTTTAGACGAGGGTTGTGGTGGTGGTGGGCATCCACCCTGATCTGCCAGCTTAACTCCACTTTTTTGAGGGTGGCATTTTTGTTTCCTTTAAGTGGAGACACAGAGATCTTGTCCAGGATGTGGAAATAGATAATCTCCATGGTCTGGGAAATCATGGCAGTGCTTTTTTAGTTGATTTTTGAGGATCTGGAGTCTGATGTCAGGCAGGTGGTGTACTACCATGATTTTGAATTTGTTCACAGTTGTCCCTATATAAAAATACCCTCTGTCATTGTACTGTGCACGGTATATGGCAAAAGCAGTGTTGCAATTACCAGAACAACATATACCATGTGAAGTTCATAGAGTTACCAAATTTTCTCACACTGGGTTTCCAATGACAGTAATAAATCCCCAATCCCCATCCCCCAGCCTTGCATTTTCTTTCCTTTTCTGCCCATGCCCTTCCCTATTGGTCATTCAGTCTTCCCCACACTTTTATCTTCCCTCTGTTTGCCTGATGTCTCCATCACTATTGTGTTCCCCTCTCTTATTATGTTACTGTAACTTGTCATTCATGTCCATCTTCCCCTCCTGCCATTCTCTTGATAAATACAAAATGGGCACTTGTCTTAAAAAAAATTCTCTCCTACCCCACCACTACAGTGCTCTTTCCTTATTTTCTCAGCTTTTGCTCTACCGTTTGCTTACTTTCCCTTTCCATCTGTTTCCTATACTCCCATTTTGAGCTTTTAATCCACTCAAAAAATAAAGACCATAGACATTTCACATATAGGCCTTTCAAGTCAAGCATCTTTTTGTGCTCATAATGTGTATGATGGTCTCAGAGATCTGTGTCCATGTACATCCAATGAGGAATGCCACTGCTAACTGTATAGCATAGATTAAATCCAATTACTGTCATTTACTACATGCATAGGCCCCGGCTGCCTTCAGTCATACAAATCTGCTATGAATCATTGTGTGACATTTTGCAATTACAATACGGGGTAAAACTCATGCATGCTGTGTGAGTGCCTCTGTGGTTCATCTTGTAACTGATGGTCTCACAGGTAAGTCAGTGAAGAGGGTACCAGGCTCAAAACCCCTCAAGGTTGCATTTTTTTTTTTGTTTGTTTGCTTCCATTCTGTAAATTTATAGCAATTGAGTGCTATGTGCTTCACTCACACCTTTATTGTGACTGTGTCTGTGGCTCAGCATGTAAACAATGTTCTTGGTAGAGTATGAGTGAAAATGGAAGTGGCCTCAAGTGTTTTTTTTTTTTTTTACTTTCATTTTGCAGTTGTGTAATAATCTCTTGGTGCTTCACTGGCACATTGTTACCGTTACTGTGTCTCAAATTCTGAATAAACTGCCTGGCTGAAAAGGGCACTAAGATGAAGAACCCTGAAGTTATACTTTTTTGTATGCTTCCATTCTGTAAATGTGTAACAAGCACTTGTTATGTGCTTATGTGCTTTACTAATTTTTGTGGTTTAGTTTCTAAATTAAGTACTTAGTACAACATCAGTGAAGCATGCAGTGTGACTGAATCCCTTCAAGTTTGTATGTCTGTTTTCTTCATATTTGTATTATAGAACAGGTACAGTGATCAAACTCTACCAATGTCATAATTGTTTTTGGCAATAAATCTTGTTACTTTTCTCTAGCCACATACCTTGTGTGTTGTTCACATTTTTTACTTCCATGTTACTTTTCTCTAGTTCACCTACCTTGTGTGTTATTCACATTTTTTACATCAAGCAATTCTGTTTGATATCTATGTGTATGTCTCTTACTCCCTTTTCCATTGTCTTCTGCATCCAAGTATTTATCACCACTTCCTTTTGCAATCATATGTCCGTTATGTTTGCTTCTTTAACTCTTCTACCATCTCTACCCTCCCAGCTGAAGCATACTTCACATATTCCTTCCCACAACAAATTTCTTTGAATATATGTATCCTCCTGATACAAAAGTAGAACCGCGCATAAGCATTACTAACTAAGCATGAGGCTTTGCAACAACTAGCCTAGATCCTCGTGCTCATTTAGCGTTTATTACATCTGCCCGTGCTTTACTGATGTCTCAAGTTAGGCCAACATGATCTTCCCACAGGACCTTACTGCAGCTGCAATAAGAATCTGCTCATCGTATACACTAGTCTGGCTGCTCACATCTTTAAAGTGCCTTGCGGCTTGTTGCATACACATATTAAAGAGAGTTGGCTTGGCTGTAATCACAGATAGTTGTGTGTGTGTGTGTGTGTGTGTGTGTGTGTGTGTGTGTGTGTGTGTGTGTGTGTGTGTGTGTGTGTGTGTGTGTGTGTGTGTGTGTGTGTGTGTGTGTGTGTGTGTGTGTGTGTGTGTGTGTGTGTGTCTGGATGAGCAGATGTGTGTGTGTCTATGTTTAATCATGCATGTGATTACACACTACTCCGTGAAGGTTCCAGCTGACACAACTCTCAGGTGCGATTACACGTACATGCACAAACACAAGCACATGCACACTCAAACACAAAATGCATACACACTACTCACTCACTGTCTATCTTTACCACTGAGAAACTGAACTATTCAAACTGGACAAGTGGAGTCACTGGTATTAATCAAACAGATTATACCTGGGTCGCTTTTTTTATTTTCAAATAATACAAATGATACTATGTTATTAAGTCTACTCTTACAGTACAGAAACAATTTATTAAGGAGCTTGCCACATATAAGTTTTTTTTCCCTGAAAGTTTCTATTAAGTTTATTTCTAGCCTCTAAGGTCAGCATTTTTATGAATAATATGATAAGGCAGTTTTATCCTCAAGAGTAATGCCTTACAATTTCAAAACTACAGACCCAGTATGATTACTGATACAAAGATGTACATGTTGAACATAACTGTTGTCCATAAAGTGCCTGATTTCACAAAAAAAATTGGTAGTGTGGGAGAATTTGGACTCAAGTAATAATCTTGTTGAATTTCAATAATATATTTCCACGAATATAGGTTTTGCAATTTATTTTCGGGAAAGGTTGCATCTCACAAAATTCCTTTTACAAAATTGACTTACACTTCTTTCTTTTTATTCATTCATTCTCTAATAACCTGCGAAGCCTATTTCATGCTTTTGGATAATCTATCTGTCACAGAGTGAATGCAAGGCAGAGAAACTAAGCTTGAATGAGATTCTGGCCTATTTCAAGATGCGTGCACATGCGCTCATGGGCACACACACACACACACACACACACACACACACACACACACACACACACACACACACACACACACACACACACCGCCCACAAACTCACTTACTATCCCACTCACTAACATATAGCAGGCACAGCTATGGATGACTTGGAGAATAAGAAGTTTACTTACAGCACATTTTTGGGATATGGGATAAAACCACAATACTCAGCAAACCCATTCAGGCACAGACGGATGTGTAGACTCCATGCAGAAGGCTTCTCAGTTGAGTAATGAACTATAGAACCAATTGCTTTTAGACATCGTTGCTGACCAATGTGCCACTGTGCTACCCTTTTGTTTTATTTTTCTATAAAATTTTATCAAAATGAAAAGTGCAGTAGAATGCCACTGTCAATGAAGAGGTCAAATAGCAGACCAAATAGATACCCAGCCCTGCACATACTTGGGAAAGGATGGAGGAATATAGTCACTGTTGTACAAAATATTTGTCTTACTGTGAGCAAATCAATTTCTAGTCAAGTGCTATAAGATTTAATATGGATGTATGTCAAGAGTGAAAGGTACAGAATCCATGAAAATATCTATTTGAAGAAAAATGCCTTAAGTATTATGGTAGCTAATTCATTTTAGGTTGCTAAGTGGCCTCACACATCATTATATATGGTTCTACATTTACCATATTTAATTGCCATATGTCCCAAAAATATATTCCATGAATATCCTTGCCAACCTGAATTGTACTGTAATTCTTAGCACTGAATTAGATTAAAAGTATAGACATTATTTCTTTGTGATTCTAGAGTTCAGAATATCTTCATGGAAAAAACATTAAAGGAAGAATGATGCTTCCAGATTTGTAGAGTAAAAATCTATTTGTGTTGTGTCAACAACAGGTCATCTCCATAAATGTTAATTCGCTGTAAAGACCAACAACACATCATCTCGATAAAAGTTAATTTGTTGTAAGAATCAACAATTTATCTTTGTCATAAAGGTTAATTCACTGTAAGGACCTACAAAACATTGTATCCATAAAAATTATCTTTATGTAAGGCGCTAAAAGCTCTCATTTCTATAAAGCTTCATTTATATAGTGTTTTTTCCCTTCCCCTACCTCTTCTTTGGGACTCAGACTCATTTTGGCAGTTTGTATAGCACACCAGTATACAAGTCAGACAAGCACTGAGACCGAGAAACCCTTGATTAGTACAGAGACCCTATCCATTCTATTTAATTTCAATGTGTGTTTATTTAGCTTGTTAGTTATTTTGTTTACATCATCAGTACATCTTTCTAAGTTAATAGCATAAGTATTCATAATATCTCCATAAAACTTATGAGTCTGAATCATTATTAACTTCACTGATAAGGAATGTGGAAGCTGTAAATCATGATCTTATGTGCAGCATTTGTAATAAGTCAACCATCAGCAACATAAAGTGTTCTGAGTGCCTCACCTAATAGTGAAGTTCATTACATTATGTGTAGGAATCTAAACAACTGAGATTAAAACTGAAAAGGCGGAGTGACATCAGCTGTTGAGACTGTATTTACTACCTGCACTAATAAAGGAGAAAAAGTTAGATTATATAGTTTATAAGACTGAATTAAGCCCACTATAGCCAGTAACTTAAGTGACTTAAAAACACACTGCTTAAGTGTAAAGGCTGTGCCCTTTGCTGACTCTGTTTTCTACACTGTTACTTTAGGAAAAACAATTTGTGAGAAGAATACTGGCATCTTATGTGAGCCTGCTGAAACTTGTTACTGAGGAGAGGCATTTGAAAGTAGTTGTTCCATGCCTTAACTCACATGCCAGAAGTCAAATGCATAAAATTCCTTAACCTCAGTGACAACAAAATTGACTTTTAATCCTAAATTATGTTACTGTGGCACAAACAAATGTTGCTTACCAATAAATGCAGACCCAACAAGCTTAGGTAGCAATTTTCAAATTATGCTACTAATTCTAGGTGACCTTTACCCTCTGCTGTTATGATATTATCCCATGTAGCCCTAGTAACGTTTTGTCTCCTAAAGTGCTCTTTAAAGGGTATATTATATAAGTGTGAGCATGTTTGTGTTGCCATAACTGTGGTATTCTTTCTGCAAGAACTCCCAAAATTCAGGGTTCTATAAAAGGAAAACAGTTCAGCATCTACATGCAAACTGTTTTCATGATACAGTCAGCCAATTCAGACAAAAGTAGCCCTTGACTACAATTACTGGTAGTGCTCATACTTATTTAAAGGCCATCTATGAACAGTTTAAAAAGAAAAATCTAATCCATTTCAAAAGGATCATACTATTATTGTAATAACTGGTGAAAACCCTATATGTTGCATGCAATGACTTCTGTATCTCAAGTGGCTGAGGTGACTGCAGCTGCTTTCTTCAGTATATATATATTCTAAGAGTTCACTGTCTGCTCACATATGAAACAACCAAGGAATGATCTGTGTCAATCACTTAGGTATGTCTACAATTCAGTAGCATAATGCCTCAACTAGTAGTAAAGAATGCATCCCATAAATTTTGAGTATCTGCTTAAAATTGCCCAGTTGAGAATTACAAATATACCAGTGCATGAAGCAATGCTTTTCAATAACCTACCCATCAAGGAAAGTTGCTTATTCAACAGCCATGTGTACCACAGATGGTTTAACCTTGACAGTTATCTCCCCTTTTCTACTATAATAAAGATATTAATAATCTAAGCCACCAAGAAAGAAAGTCAAAGAATAAAAAGGTCACACAGACAATTGAAAAACCTAGCCAAGCTAGAGCTTTCACTGTGTGATACCTTAAACCTTGTGTAATAGAGGCCCATGTGATATTTGCAAATGACCCCTTAAGGCCATCAAATGTTTCAGCTATATGGCTTCTAAATGTCCATGATTTATCCATTTTTCTTTTTAAAGTCTTTAAGGACACATTCAGGCCAATAAAGCCAAACCCCACTAGCTGTGGACATGCATGTTTCAGCCTTCTTATGACCTCATCAGACCAGTGCAAGTGGAATGCTTGGCTGTGCTCTAGAAACACATGGTCTTTATACCAAACCTTCAAGAAAGGGATAACTTGGCATGTTACTTCATTACTAAAAAGGTCTCCTATAAAAATCAAACAACAAATATGATGAGTGTGTCTTCCATCTCCCTGTAAAGTTTGTTTGTATCATTTTTAATGGATTAGTAACCCTACTTTTAAATCCAAAGGACACTTTATCACCATGGGTAAGAGCAGGAATGTTAAACAACATAATTTTCACATGAGTCTTATTTTTCATTTCCTTATGCCCATGGATTTCATTCTCTGATGCCTGGGAAACACCCACATGTGTACAATAACAACATTGCTGTTTGAAACATAATTAGCTATTTCAGATTTTGTAACCTATATCCCACAGTAAGTGTATATCTTAAGGAGCAATGGCAAACAAAATTTGAAATGACACAGGACTAACATTCGATGACTCTATAATAAATTCCGCAAACCAACAAAGGTTTTAAAGCTTTTATATTTAGAAAAGATGTTCATATGGTCATCCATCAAGCAATGCATAAGGACAACTAAGTCTAGCAACATAATTTCCTCCCTCTCCCTGTTTATTGGATGTTGACAATAAGTACAAAAGTGTCATTTTACAAAGTATCTTCCCTTAAATTACTCACCAGGCTAAAAACCCTTTGATAATTTTTTTTAATAAATCGCTTAAGTATTGTCTCCCATCTAGTGCCATCTATGCAAATTCAAGTACTTTAATTTGAAATTCTGCACTTTTTAAGTTATGCAAGTAAAATGCTTCTATTTTTTAAATTATTGATTGTGCTATTTGTGCACTTTAGCATTGTAAATTACTATTAGTTTTTCACTGTCTGTGCTGCTGCCCTCTGCATTGTGAACATTTTAGAAGTGTGTTTTGAATTAGTTATTTGAATTGCTGTGTTAACACTCACTTTTTAGTTTACTGTAGTGTGGTTTTGCATTAAATAGACTTACCCTGGGATTTAACAAACTTCTGTGCAAGAATAGTTAATTATTGCATGGAATGGTTTGTTCCCATGCAGCATGGCAGCAAGTCATGCATATGCATGAAGATGCACTGCTGTGTTCTAATATGGACAGAGGTGTGTGCGTGTGAGCACAGGAGATGTGTCAGAGAGCAGTGCTCTGAGAATATACACACCCCCTGCAATCGAGAATTGCTGTTCAGCAGTTCAAAAGGAAAGACAATGTCTGCTGACACTGTAAGTACCCACAGCATACCTCTAAATGTACAAATACTATCAGAATGTCCATATATATGCTACCAATGCAGCATAAAAATCCTGCTAATGCAAAACCTACCATACTGTCAACTTTCTAAGTTCAGAAGAGTAATATTGTAAACCTGACCCTATCTGTCCCCACATTATATAAGGCTTTGTACTGACTGTATGCTGTAAAAGGTTGATAGGTATGATTCGATACCCTCTATAAAAGTCACGCTAATGCAAAACCTAGTATACTGTCAACTGCCAGGGTGTGTGAGAGCAATATTTAAAACCTGACCCTACTTCCCCCCATATCATGTAAGGCTTTGCCCATCAATGTTGCAAGTATGATGAAACATAAGCATAGCTACCCACATTGAACAAAATTAAAACACATATTTAATAATTGTTTTATGTTTTTTTTTTCTGGCCGCAATAATGTTTAAGCATAGCTGAGCATGTGCATGCTTCACACCTGTGCTTAGCATAGCTTAAATATCTGAAGGAGTTAAATAGGAATATGTCAGGTAAGCAAGCAATCCAAAATAGTGTATTAGTCAGAACTGCTGCTTTATATGCAGGCATTCATGGTTTGAGCCCCAATTAAGTCATTTTACTTTTATATGTGAAAGCAGTTGTAAAAGTCACATGTTGTAATAAATGAGGTAGTAAATAAAATTTATCACCCAGGATAATGTAGCAGATCCAAATGAGATGTCAGTCCAGACATATAAACACAAGTGCCCCATACAGTATAGTAACACAAGAATAAATGTAATGAAAGCACATTGGGAGATGTCAGTGAAGGTAAACAAAATTATAATATGTCAGGAATGATGAATCAATCCCATAAAGCTGATAGTCTATAAAATAAAACTTAAGCAATGCTAAGCATTGCACAGCTACGCTTACCGGGTGTAAGCATTGCTTAAATATGAATGCTAAGCATTGAGTAGCCCAGCTAAGCAGATTTGCTCAGTGGTAAGCAGAGAACCTGCCCCTTTAAGCACTGCCAACCTTAGCTAAGCAAGTTTGTCCATAGCTTATTTTAGCTCAGCATATTCAAGACCATCCAATCATAGCAAAGTGTGGGAAATCAGCCATATTTAAACCTCACAGGTGAGAAAACAGCTCATAATCAGTTGTGGCACCCCACTGTAGGCAGTATGGCTGGTGTCGGAGAGAGTATGCCCTTTCAGGCACAGTGTTGGGGCATACAGGAGTCCAAGGTCATGGTAGGACTCTTTGTTAAAAAACAAGAAGTGAGACTGCTGCAGGACCAATACCAGGGTTCCCAAGACAATACAGAGACCTGGGAAAGTCTCGCCCATGATCCCACCAGTGCCACTGGCATCTCTCGGACTAGTCAGCAGGTCCCACATCACTATGCTGACGTGAAGCAGAGGAAAATGGAGCTCTTGGACCAGTGGGTCCAATAAAGGATGCAGTGGGGGTGATGTCCCAGGCATATGTAAGTATTCATATCAGTAACTGTTTACCAAAGTCCAGCCTGTGTATGTGATGGCTAGGTATGCATAAATGTTCCTCTATCTCCTTTACAGCTCTAGCTGAGTGGGCTGTGAACTAGGAAGCCCATGCAAGCAGGTTGCAAAGGCGGTGTCACGAGGCTGGTGAGTAACAATCTAGCTTGTAGTATTCATACCAAATAATTATAAAGGAGTATAATGTCAACTGACAGTATTAAAAATTGGTATGGTTTGTATTGAATAAACCAGACAAAATTACAGTAATAGTCTCATATAAGTTATACATACATAAAACTCTAACTGCTTGGTCAATAATATTCAAAACTCTGGACTAGCTGTGTTTACTCTGGTATTGTATGAACTTAAATGTGCACAGGTTATGCAGAGCAACTATAGCTCTGAAAGCATTAAACAATCAAGTCTCATCTGGCAAACTTAGTGCCTGTATAAGACACGAGATTAACTGATATTAAATGTTTCATGCACCAAGATCTGATATCTGAATAGTAATATTATGTAAACCACTGCTTTCCACACTGTGCTATGTCAAAAGGTATGTATAGGAATGTATGTATGAGTGTTGTAATTACAAGGTCAGATTGTACAACCAAGAGAGAATTAGACAGAAAACATTCAAAACAGAGACAGCAGTTTCTCAATAGCTTGTTCTGAATCAACACAGAGTTGTATTTTTAGCAGAAACAGCCACGGTTCAAATCCTGGGAGTGGTAGCAAGCTGTATGCATAATTTCAACTACAATTTTGTGAATATGTGTCGAAACAGTCAGGTAGTGTTAACATAAATTTCCTCTACACGTCTTCCAGTTAAGAGAGGGTATAAAGTAGCTATAAGAAGGCTGTAGTTAAACTGTATCCAACACCAACTGCCTATCCCCAAGGCTATAAATGACAGTAAGATAAGTACATACACCAAGTGGTCTCCCCCAAGAAATGTTCATAAGTGTCAAGCTGTCACAACTACTGGTCCCTGTTGCCAACAACCAGGTTGACCAATAGAAATCAAGGCAGAGTATGGCAGTAGCACACACGCACACACACACACACACACACACACACACACACACACACACACACACACACACACACACACACACACACACAAACACACACACACACACACACACACACTATGAGTGCACATATGTAACCCTGACTATGTGAATATGGGTAGAAAGCATCAGGTAGTGTTAACAGAAATTCTCTCCACATGTCTTCCAGGTAAGAGAAGGTATAAAGTAGCTATAAGAGGGCTGTAATTATACACTCTGTATAAACATACCACTGCCCAACCCAAGGCCATAGGTTGCTGTAATAATACATGTAGAGTAATGATTAGAGCAATGATTACTAAAGCTGTGATCACTGCAAGAATCTGCATTTGTTAATTGTCATCTCTCTCTCCCCCACCTTATCTTCACCAATAATCTAAACACATAAATGAATGGGTATGTTTTCCACCAAACCTACAGTTGGGACGTGTCCTATTGCTCTACAAATATTGAAATGTATTCCAATTAATGTTCCCAGTTCAAATACTATCATTAGTGGCCTGTTGCTATCAATTTAACCTGCATGTCAGTGTAATATCCACTGTGGTTCCATATATGCATGTGTTCTGTTTGCTATGCAAATGTTCCATAGCTGTTATTGTTAATGGGAATACTCGTGCATGCTGTTATAACTAATCCTGGAATGTGTTTGCCATTATAAACCAACATATTTTCTAAAACTGCAACACAATAGCATGTCTGAGAAGGTTGATCCTAGTGGATCTGCCTGTTCTGCCTCATCTAGCCATGGCACTGGGCCACAGCATGTCTGGGACCCACCCTGGGACCTCCACGTCTGCTCGTCCTGCACCACCTTCAAATGCAGGTGCCTCAGGGGATGGGGCTCGTTTCCCCCTGGGCATGGGAATAGACAAGATCCTGTCACCCAAAGCCAAGTCCAGACTGGTGCATAGGGAGCTCCACAGAGAATTGGGAGGTCTGATATGCCAGTTTGAGGGCTGCATGGTGCATTTAAAGGGTCAGCCTTCCCCTTCTGCTCAGCCCCCAGCAAAGCCACCTTTGGGGCCATGAAGGTGCAGTGGTGACTGCCCATGGGTGGGGACCTCAGTCCCACTGTATCCATTTGGGGGCTCATGGGCTTCTAATTACCAAACACCCCTCCCTGTACAAAGTATTTACCCTCTACATGTGTCATATACCGCTGCTGTATGCTGTCTTGTCTGTCTTACTACCCAACCTACCTCCACAAATATAGCTACTATCCTTCCCCAACCTCCCACTCTCACCTTAAAAAAGAAATAGCAATCTGTTCTCCAAAAAAAGTCACCCCATACATAGCTGCCCATTTTGCACATGTGTCCACTGGTTTAATTGGCTTCACAACGCATTATTGTCCTCATCCTTCTCTCAGGGGTTTGAGTGTCCAAATTTACTTGCAAATAAAGTATGTATGCACAGCTGTTGCTGAAGAAAAAATGGACAGCTACAGATCTTCCCTACACCCATCCTGCACATCCCTAGCTATCTTTATTATTGTTTTTCCCTCTTTGTGCCCACTTTTTTTGCCACTTTCATATCACCCATTTTTCTTTTCTTTTAAAGAAATTAGCATGGGAGTAAGCAGGAGTAAGCCTGTTTGCACAGTGCTAAGCGATGCCTAAACAGATTAAGCACTTTTTAGGCTGTCTGTAACCATAGTTAACCAGAAGTTATCATTGCTTAAAGCCATGCAAACCCTCTTACAACTGCTTAAAAGTGCCTTAATCACTCTGTATCAAACAGCGCTTGTTCTTCCCAGCAACAAAATAATCAGCCTTTGCAACTCTTGAGCCCTGGACCCTGCACAACATAGCCACTGAAATTGACCACTATGCCATCTGAGCTATTGATACCTCTGATGTTTTTTCAAACATATCATTCAGTAGAGTCATTCAACACTAGGAAAAAGGTTTATTAACATTAGTCAAGTTTTGTGCCTAGATATATATATATATACACATGAAAATGCATATATATATATATATATATATATATATATATATATATATATATATACACATGAAAATGCATATATATATATATATATATATATATATATATATATGGAAACATTAATATAATAATATATGTAGAGATATACATATAAAATATACACTTATATGATATATATATATATATATATATATATATATATATATATATATATATATGTAAATACATGCATGCATACATATATATAACTATCTCTATATGTACCTAAAACAATATATGTATATATATATATATATATATATATATATATATATATATTTATATATGTAGAACTCAGCAAAGGCTGGCTGTGATATTTCCATATCCATAAAGAATGCACACACCTCCATAGTGGTAGACCAACAGTATGCATGACAGATCATGCAGGTGCAGCTAGTATCAGGTAAGGCAGTGATTCAGGTTGTAGCCTGTAATAGGTCCCCAAACATGTCCCAAGACTCACACTCCATCTCTCTAAACACCATGAACAATATTAGTGTCCAACCTAACCCTCTCATACTGGTTGACCTCAACTACACCACCATTAACTGGGAAAACTACCCATGTACCTATGCATCTGACGATCACATCAACCTGGTCCTTACTAACATGGGCGACTATTGCTGTACACCAATAGTCAACTCCTCATTTGTTATATCTGACCACAAAGTAATCCCCTTTTGAAATCCACAGCCCTCCCACCCCCTTACAAAAGTAACCATCATGAAAAGTATTTCCAAAGCTAACTATGGCCTCCTAAAAACAGAGGTAGATAACCTCATAGCACCCATGCAAATGGAGACTAGTTGCATGACTGCTGAATCAAACAACAATGCACTATAAACACATACACAAATGCATGGATACTGCCATACCCAATAGAACCAAGACCCTCACCTCCAAAAAAAGGAAGCCAATCTGGTGGTCCCCACCCATAAAGAAACTGTACAACAGAAGGCAGGAACTGATACAGAATAAGGTGAAGTCCCAAGATTGGAAAAAAAACCCCTTATCAGCCTCATTTAAAAGTTGAGATCTGTTAAATAAATTGTTAAATCAGACTGTAAAAATCATTAGGTATTTCAATAATGACAGACAGTAATGCAGGGTGCTTAGATATCTAACAATTATGCATATATGCTCTAATGATCATTAGGAGGCAAAAAACCATACACAAGCATGTACAGAATTTTGACTGATTTTATTAGAGAATTACCCTTCATTTTATAATGTTTACAATCAGCTCTTTGCCCACCTCACTGACGTGGTCAGTGACAGGCCCTTTACATCATGACCATTCATAAGAAAAATGCTGATATTACAATTTTTAAAAGTTTCTTTCCCATGAGAATATTGCAGCCTTGCAAAGCACCTGGTCAGTCACAATGTCTTTATGAAGATGTAACTAATCTAAGGCCCTTAGATTAGTTCGAATACAATGGATGAATGTCTTTTTAATACAGCTCTTTGTCTCTGTTCTCCAGCTGGGTGCTTATCAACGGTAGTGTTCACAAGCCTATTCTCCTTGGTGGAAGCAGGATAAAGATGCACATGCAGACAGATTCATTATTTTCTAACTTTGCAAATAATTATTCACTGAAAGACATGTTCCAGCCGAGCTGGCAGCTTTCAGGGTCAAGCCTTATTCATACTGCAACTAAGCTTCAGCAATAATATGCAAGTTCATTTCTACTATTATTCTAGTAAAACAGAATTAAATGCATTACATATTATACTATTTTTCAACCTTTGCTCTTCATATAGATTTGAGCACATTTATTCCTGTCTAAAGCACACATTTCCCTAACAATTTATAGATGTTTGAATACATACTAACAATATATTTTTGAATACATATTCTTCTAACAGTTTGTATGTCTGGATACATATTTTTCTGACATTCTCCCTCCTGTTAATGCATTTCATTCTATTAGAAACATAAACAATATCATTTCATTTCTTAGCCTTTTCCTTTCTAAGGACTTTCAGCTAAGCTAGTCATTTGTTTTATATTTCAGAAAAAGCATCATTTGAAATCAATCTTTTAATTTCAACACTTTGGTAAAAAGTTTTAGTAACAGATATATCAACAAATTTTTTGATTAATCTTTTCATGCAGGAATTCCACAGTAAACACATGCTCCTATTAGGAGTATACCCACACAAATAGCAATTAAAATGTTCAATAGGATGGAACCCCCCCCAAACAAATTCTGGAAAAAGTCCGTCAGTGGGTTTGGGCCTGGTTTAGTCATTGCTGATACTTGCTGAATTACCTCTAGGTGATTATTTGTCTCGTGACGATCCTCAGGGATAAAAGCACAGCATTCTTCTTCGTGTACCACCTCTTGCCGCTAGGGTGAAGTAAGGAGCCATTCGATTTTGTAGCACAACAGTTCTCATTGCATTCAGTTTATCAGTCACCAATTCTAGGGTGGAAAAGTTGCATTACTCATGGCTTCTTGACAGCTTCCTCAGCTCCCAGATCGATTTGACTGCTCCATAGGCTGGTGGTATTCCTGCCCTGGATATAACACTGTTGCCCAAGTCCATATGAGTCAATTTACTTTTGTCTTTCACTGAATTATGGTCTTTTCAACCAGCTTCGATTTTACCAACTGGATTCACAGGTTTCTTAACTGGACCTTCAGATTTTCGAGCTGTTTCCCTTACATTTCGTATCTTACCCAAAGGTAATTCTGCAGTATGTCTTATTGCTGGAACCAGATAACCCAAAAACAACTGCGGACCAATTCTCAGGTAACCATTCATATGCCTTTTTCCCACAAATAAAATCATTACTTTGGTACTAATAATGTTATCCCTGCATGAAACATTTTTCTATCTTTAATAGACAATTGCTTAGTTAAGACTGGATTGTCACGTACTGCATTTAATGTAGTTTTCATTGAACTCAGATATGAATTATAGTTAGTATCACAAACAGTACCCCCACTTTTGACTTTAATGTAACATTTATAAGACATTGTTATATTACCATTACTCCAGCCCACCTGGAGGGTATCACTTTGTAGAAACATACAACTCCTTTTTGTGTGACAGGTAAAAATAAAGCTATTTTGTCCTGTGATCTCACAGTTTCTGTATAAAAACTTTTCAAAGTCTCATTTTATCCCCAGAGGGACAGTGGACATTAACAGTCTTTTATGCTGTTGGTATAGCTGTACAAACCCAGCAATTTGAAAAGTTTATAGTCTCTGTATACACTTGCTTCATGGCCAGGTATGTGTTAAAGTTTGGATGCCAGTCTATAAACAGTTCATCACGTCTTCTCACTTTCACTTGTGTGGTTGAGTGCAGGGAAAAACCACAATAAGAAAAATTGTCACACTTATAGTCAACAAATGCACAGTTAACAAAATAATTATGCAATAGTTCTTGGGTTGCTCTGCTTTTTTGTTTGCTTTACTCTTGGCCATTTTGCCCTTGTGTATCAGTCACAAAGTTTTATTCAGCTGAAGGTTCTTTTATCTGAAAAAGAGTTAAACTGCAAAACAGATTTATTTATTAACAGTTTTTTTATATAATTAGCTAATGAATAGTCAGCCTCCAGCTCTGCAGGCATGAGAGCTTTCCACTGAGGCACATAATATGCCCTTCCAAATACTACTTCAAAGGGGATCAAACCCTTTACATTTGTTACTGTTTTCATGCTCAGCAATGCTAGAGGTAAACAGCAAATCCAATTCTTCTGAGTCTCACTCATCAACTTCCTTCCTTCACATTTATTCAACTCTATGAAGTCCATACAAATAGTATGGAATGGATATGGTGGTGTAGGGAAACTCCCTTGCTTGTTTTTAAATGCTCCTTGTGCATGGTGCTTGTTACAAGTATGACAAGCTGCACAAAATTTTATTGTATATTTTATGTATCCATATATTTGCACAAAATGTTGTTGTATAATTTATGTATCCATATATTTGGAATATTCTATTTACTAACTGTACCATCCCCCCTGTTGAGACATGGCTCTGCCCATGGCTCAACAAAGCTGCATATCTAAATAAATTAGACGGCAATATTGTTTTTTTTTCCTTTGGAAATGTACAGTCCATTTTCAAAAATTGCACCTTGTTTTACCCATTTTTGTTTTTCTGCTTTTGTAGTAAGCATTTGCATTGTTTTTAACATGTCTAAATCTAAAATCTCAGAGGGTTGTAATTTCTTATTTAGAAATAAAGTGTCTGAGTCTGAGGCTGCTTGCTTTGCAGCTGCATTAGTTTGTGCATTACCTTTTGAAATCTTATCCTGTTGTTTTGTATGAGCTACACATTTACAAATAGCTGCTTTGGTAGGCAGTTGAATAGATTCTAATAGCTCCAAAATAAATTGCATGATTAATAGGTTTTTCACTGGATGTAATCATCCCTCTATTTTCTTTATTGTTGTGCAAACACATGCACTGTAGAAAAAGCATACTGATTATCAGTATATATGTTTACTTTCTTGCCTTTTACTAAAATACATGCTCCTGTCAAAGCTACCAGTTCTGCTGCTTGAGCATACAAGTTGTGTGCACAGTTTGTGCTTTTAAAATTTCAGTGTCTGTAACTACTGCATACCCCACCAGATTCTTTCCTGTAGGAACCCTTTTGCATGAGCCATCCACGTAATATGTCACCTCAGCATTATCCAAGGGCATATCTGTAAGATCTTGTCTAGGTAAAGCTAACTGTTTATAGGAGGTTGACTCAGCAGTATGGTCATACATGAAAGATGTCTAGCAGGAGAAAGGTATGCAACTTTTTTTTTTTTTTTTGTAGCAGAATTATTGCAACTGCATGAGGCATTCTCAATGTGAGAGGGTGGAACAACACTACTGAGGCTGAAGCCTGCACTGCCACTGCTGCTGCAACTACTGCTTGTACACAGTGAGGCAAAGATTGCACCACTGGGTCTAACTGTGATGAATAGTAAGCTATGGGGCATTGCTTATCCCCATGTTGTTGCTTTAATACTGATGTCATGTACCCTTTACAATTTACGGTCTCAAGAAAAACGTTTGTGATAACTTGGAAGTCTTAAAACTAATGAAGAAGCTATTAACTGCTTCAACCTGCAGAAAGCCATTTCTGCTTTTGTTTTCCATTGTAAAATAATTTGGTACCCAGCTTCAACAAAAATTAGTTGTACCTAAGAAAGACATTATTTCTTTCTTAGTTGTTGGTTTGGGTGCTTGCAAAATTGCTTTTTTTTTTTGCCTGACGTCCTGCATCAGATTAAAGCTTGTTTAAGGAGTTTAACTAGTGAACGTTTATCTAGTTTACTATCAAATTCATAGTTGTTAACACATTTTGTACAATATCTCACATTATCTGCTTGCTGCAATTGCATATACTTCACATTATCCGTTAGGGGCGGATCTCATGATTTTTTAGTGCACTGATCTCCCATGTCTTAAAAAGACTGTTACGTAACCCTTCTCTTGTACCACGTGGTATCTTATTTCCCCATATCCACAGTAGTGTCTAGAATGACTGTTTACTTTGCTTTGTTATTCCCTGATCTATGACTCAAGATACAATACTTGACTATCTCTCTCCTGCTATCACAAACCTTAGCAATAGCACAGTGTAACCTGGTCCCTGATCTAAAACAAAGACAAAGAGGGAAATTCTTCTTACCTGAGCCTCCTTACTGCTGTTTTGTCTTCTTGGGGCCCAGTCTTCCGCTTTTCAGCCACAGATCAGAAAGTGGACAGCCTCTTTACACACAACAATTCAGTCGGAGGTCTTTTCGCTTTAAGAAGAACCATTTTGTCAACTCCTCCTGTGTAGATTTATTACATGCACTCTGACCTGTAGCTTACCAAGGAATTCCGCTAAAGGACCAAAATGTTAAATAAATTGTTAAATCAGACTGTAAAATCATTAGGTATTTCAATAATGACAGACAGTAATGCAGGGTGCTCAGATATCTAACAATTATGCATATATGCTCTAATGATCATTAGGAGGCAAAAAACCATACACAAG
Source organism: Protopterus annectens (assembly GCF_019279795.1). Lineage (NCBI taxonomy): Eukaryota > Metazoa > Chordata > Ceratodontiformes > Protopteridae > Protopterus > Protopterus annectens. The sequence goes on along the minus strand of NC_056734.1, from coordinate 650,627,202 downwards.
CATGTACAGAATTTTGACTGATTTTATTAGAGAATTACCCTTCATTTTATAATGTTTACAATCAGCTCTTTGCCCACCTCACTGACGTGGTCAGTGACAGGCCCTTTACATCATGACC